>NC_056584.1:12537206-12694706 GCF_018340385.1 Cyprinus carpio | reverse complement strand
GGCAAAATTACATTCTCAGTAATCTAGCATTACAAACAGAAAAAAAAGATGGGTGGAAAAAAGGGTCCATGTTTGGCATGCGTAGTATGATCATATATTAATGACTGGATGATGGCAGCCTCCTTGCTTATTGCCATCAGTGTTTTTAGTACCTAAAACTATGACCAATTATTTAAATGTGACGATTAGCAAATTGGTGTGAGAGCGCAGCTGAGTGGAAGAGTAAACACAGAATTGTATAGTTAGATTTAGGTTGAGGTCCTACATGTTTGGATAAGCCAACTTGTATGATTTCTTGCGATTTCACCACCATGACTTCTCATGAGACCGGGATGAAAACCTAACACCGGTGTTGAGTGAATAAAAAAATTGTTTTGAGTCTTTGTTTTGCATGAGTCTCTCAGTATACTGTGAATATATGCATTTGATTCACTTCAGCACAGAGAATCAAAGACTGACAGTCCTCACGGTTCTCTGACCCAGCCTTAGAACTGAACAGACACACTCTTTTTTTTTTTTTGGCAAAATACAAGGGATGCATTACACAACCTAAAGAGCAATAACGGTAAATGTACATATTTGTGGAAGATAGTAAGATTTGTTTTCAGAGAATATATTGTTTTCATGTACAGAATAAATGTACAATCAGATTCATGTTAGAATAATGTATGTGTATATATATATATATATATATATATATATATATATATATATATATATATATATATATATATATATATATTACTGAAAAACGAGGTGAAAAATACTGATAAAGAAAGATTTTCTTTTCTGCAGAGTGAATAGATCAGCAATATTCTGAGCAGATTCTTAGTTTTTAGTGTCAGGAGCCGTGTTGTAAATGAGACTATCTTTCATCATGGGCATCATTCTGAGAACAGCAACTCCCATCATCCTCATCTTTAACCGCTCCCTCTCTGTCCTCTCTTTACCTCACACCTCCTCATCTGACTCACACGAGACATTATTCTTTCAGCACGAAGAATGAAACGCACAGATGTCACACACTCGCATCTATAATTGGAGTGCTGATTTTTCTCACATCATCTTTGCAACCACTAATTAATGCTGCAGCCATGCTCGTCTCTCTCTCTCTCTCTCTCTCTCCTGGTCTCTCTCTCTCTCTCTTCTCCTCTCTCTCTCTCTCTCTCTCTCTCCTCTCTCTCTCTCTCTCTCTCTCTATCTCTCTGTCTCTCTCTCCTACTCTCCTCTCTTCTCTCTCTCCTCTCTCTCTCTCTCTCTCTCTCTCTCTCTCTCATCTCTCCTCTCTCTCTCTCTCTCTTCTCTCTCTCTCTCTCCTCTCTCTCTCTCTCTCTCTCTCTCTCTCTCTCTCTCTCTCTCTCTCTTCTCTCTCTCTCTCTCTCTCTCTCTCTCTCTCTCCTGGTTCCCCAGCAGAAGAGGGATGCTTGATACCAGGCATGACATATTGAGGTCAGAGAGTGAAGGAGAAGGATGGAAGGGAGGGGAATCTGAGTATACGGAGAGATCGGAGTTGATTGAGATTGTCTGGAAAGATTCCATGCACTTTTAGAGGTGTGAGGGATTATGGAAGTCAACTATAGCTGGTAAAGACATTTTCTTACCACACCCTCTGCACCCTGCACACACACACACACACACACACACACAAAAAACAATCTCTCCTTTTCTGTTTATTCCACTGCAGAAAATCAATAGCAATACTATTAACTAGGGGCCTCAGGGTTGAAAATCTGCTGTGCTTATGTGGATCTGACAATAGCAGATTTGCCTTGATTCAATTTGCTGTTCCCTCCTGAGGAGCCCGCAGAACAGAGAAGCTCATCTCACACAGGAGCCATTCATCCATAACCAATGCATGGAGGAAGAATGGAAAATATGCACCTAACGTTCAAAGCCCCTCACGTCTGTCCAGCATCAAGATGGTTTGGAAGTGTTAAAGTGGGTTTAGAGAGCTGCTTTAAGCTTATAAAAGAGAAGAGAATGTGTGAAAATGTAGTAAAGAAAGAAGGCCAAGAGCCTAGTTTATCTGTGGATGTATTCACTCGATGAGCTGCTGTGGGGTTAGAAAATACTTTGGGAAACAAATAACGAACATGGCATTGTCCACTGAACAGAGTAAACTTTGGTTTCCTTTATTATTATTATTATTATTATAAAAAAGCATTACAGGCACATGATGGAAAAAAACGTTTATTGAAAAAAAAAAAAGCTAACAGAAAAACAATAAATGCACATGATGGAAAAAAACGTTTATTGAAGTTCAATTAAGCTAGCAGGAAAAGTAGATATTGTTTTTAAAAAAATTATTCAACCATAAAATAGGTTTTGGGCTTTAATACCTCATGACCTTCACAGTAATATCAATTAAAATCATACAAAACTGTTATAATTATAACAATCTAATTTTAAAAACCAAATGTGGTGTCCCAATTATTCAAATCAAATTAAATCAACCTCATATTACAAAAACAAAAGCTCAACACTCTTACTCAAAAAAGGATCAAACATTTTTTAACACAACTTTATAAACAGCATATTTAATTGAAATGTTTTATTGCTAAATGTCACACAAATTAGGCTTTTAAACGGTATTCAAATCTTGATAACACGGTTATACAAACCTCCTTTCAAATAGATGGACAACAAAAAAAGCTCATTAGATCTAAGCTCCTGAGCATGACAGTCAGCATTTTCTGAAGGTTAAGCAACATTTGTTGTATCTTATTCATGAAAAGTGGAATATGGGTCTTGTAAACCTGAGCTAAACCTAAGCACCACTGTCTTCCATTAGTCAGTTTAAGTGACTCTGCATCCAAACTGACCCGTCTCTTTGAGGTTGTACTGCTTCATTATTTAGTAACCTTCGTTCTTATGCAGGAGGAACTGGCCAGATCTGATGGTCAGAATGATCTGTTACTCTGGTGTTTCACACTAGGAGTGTTTGTTTGTTTTTGTACATGCAACGCTGCAGTTTATACTGCTGTGTTTGCACTCTCAGGATTATCGGGTGGCCTCTGGCAGCCATCTTGTCTCTGAGTGTAGCCAATAAAAAAAAAAAAAAAAAAAAAAAATCAGTGGGTTACATAGGCGGAGCCATGGGGACTTGGGGCAAAAATGCCACTAAATTGGACAAAAATGCCCCTGCACAAACAAATTAAATCTATTATGTCTGTTGCTAACAAAGTGAAAATGAACATACAGTGTCGATTGGGGCATCAAATTAAGATCTAATAACTTCTCATGTCTCACCGTATTTCATTTGAGATGTTTTTACAGTGTTACGCATTTTAACCAATCACACACAATTCTATTGAGCTTAGGAATGCAATGGCCAATCAGAGGCGTTCAGATGAGTCATCACTGAAACTCATCAGTTTTGAGTGCGTGCGTTCTCTGACTGAATTCCAAGAATTCTCTCATCACAAACAACAAAGCGCAGATGCACATATAATGTAAGTAAGATTCATTTCACTGTGTATATAGCTTCAGTGATTATAATGATAGTTTTTTTTATTTTATTTTTCTGAGAGTGCTTAAACTCGCGATAGATCAAAGTTAGTGATCTATATATAATTTATTTGCTTTTCGAATAACCGTGGAGAGGAAACGTTATATAGCCTAGTTCACCCTCCGCCTATGGTTGGTACAGTACATCCAGAACTGGTTCTTACGGACACATGTAGACATAATCCTCTCTATGCTAAAAGAGAAGCTGGTATGATTCATACATGTTGGTTTGAGAGCAAAATCTGCATACATGTAGCATCAGCAAGTGCTTGAGAACACATTTGCATATGGCAGACATACCTGCATCATTCAGGTGTATCTTTCAATGACACAAATTTGAAAGATTGATAGGAGCTGCTCCAAAGAATAGTCACCACACTCACCACAATCCCAGACAGTCTACACTGCCAATCATTTTAGCTAATGTATATCATACCATCTGACAACAGTCACTGCTGTTGAATCTGCCATGGGTTTTGCTTAAAATAACTTTGCAGTGCTATTTAAAAGCAAGAATAAAAATGAACAGCACAATGTGCTGTCAGGCTTACGTTTACATAACACATTTCAAACATTAAATTCTGGACATTTATAAATCTAAAATAAAATAAAAATAAAATAGAATAGTCAGATAATGCAATCTGCAGCACATTTGTTTTGGACAGTACTACAAATAAAACCTCATTCTGAGTTCTGAGAAGTTGTTAATCAAAAATTAATATGCAAGCGCTGCCTTTCGCTGGGAAGAGAAAATGCCAATATGAAGCTTGCTGCATTTCAAGAAATTATGTTAATTGGCAGATATACAGAGCTCTTCTCTTATTGGAACATACACATACAAATCAAAACATCAATTAAACATTTTTCTCTCCTCATGGGCGGTCTGCCAATTTATCTGTTGCACAAGTGGAAATAACACCTCACAAGCAAGAAGTGTGTGAGTGTGACACGGAGGGAAAGCATCTGCATGCAATCATTTGTTATAATTAACAACCATAATGACTGTATTTAAAGGTGAAGTGTGTCATTTTTTATTGATAAAATACGTTTTCCCTTAGATTAATATGCAACAAGTAATATGAAGGTTGATATGTCCTAAAAAAAAGGGCAATCATTGCACTGTTTGCTTAAGCATCATGACCAGCCAGACAACTACACCAGCTCATCCAATGGACTGAATTTTGGGGCAGAATTATCTGTTTGGCTTACCAGTGAGACGGGTGATTGTTTTGGAAACCCATTTGAAAAGAGTCATTATTTGTTACTATTCTGTTTGGTGACAACTGTGGTGCAGAAATCACAGATCATCTCTACCTACTACAGAATATTTCAGTGTGTGAGAAAAAAAGAAAAAAAAAAGACAAAAAACAATCCATGTGTAGGCTCTTGGGTGAAAGTCCTCTGAACAATGTGTTAGACATCATTAGTCATTTTAAGCAGATAAGAGTTAATTAACCAAGACTTGTCATAGTGCAATGATTAAGAGAGCAAGAGACACTTTATTTATGAGCAATAGTTGTTCAAAAACAGAATTGTTTTCTTCCTCTTCTCTTTTCTCCTCTCTTTCTCTCTACCCTGATCTATTTTTAAAAAGGTATTTGATCAGAAATACAGTAAACACAGTAATACTGCAAAATATTAATACAATTTAAAATGTCATTTATGACAAAACTTTTTTCAGCATCACATTTATTTTATAGTGTCACATGATCCTTCAGAAATATTGTTGAAAACAATGTGATGCAAAATATGATTTTTTTTGTCAGCATGCTGATAAAATACTCCAGTCTTCAGTGTCCAGGTTTTGCACTGATCCTTCAGAAATTTCAATCATACAAAGATTGGCAAATTACTTATTTAGTCCTCTGGATTTAATGGGAACATCATTTTTCCTCATGGGCAAGTTTCTCCAACATTCTCCTGAGCTCAGCAGCAGAACCCTCGCATAAGTCTTGAAAATTCTAGTTCTGACCAATCTTCATAGGATTTGTAAACATGTACATATCTAACTGAACATAACATCATTTTATATATATATATATTATTAGCATATGTATATATTATATATATATATATATAGATATATATATAACTATATATTATCATTTTTTTTTTTTTTTTTTTTTTTTGTATTTAGATACTGTCAATAAAAACATGTTTTTATCTAGATGTGTCCTATCCAAACATACAAAAATGACTGAATGAGCACACCTTCATGTATGAGTTATCACCCAGGCACAAACGCACACCACAACATTGCTGCCTAATTACCTCGTATCATGCAAAACCAGACTCATAAACCTTTAGCTGCTGAGTGTTTGGGCATCAATATTGAAAAACGAGATGAGCTATCACATTAAATGTTTTATTCACCTCTGTGATGACAAAGAAATTCAGGGTAAGCATATACTTCTTTGGATGTCTTCTTGTATGCTAAAGAAAATGTTATCATAGATAATATCTGATGAGCTATTACATGAAATGAGTTATATCAGGTTTCACTGCTTTAATGGGACATTTATTATAGAATATAAACAGAAAATAAAAATACAAAACAGCTAAAAAAAATTAAATAAAAAAAACTTCATCAAAACCTGATTTTCCCTCAATTTTTCCAAAAACATTATTTAAAACACATATTTAAGAAATGCTGACAAGAACATTAAACTTTTCAAACTTTAAATTAAATGTTAAACTCTTGAATTGGATCAACGGGGAAGAAAGTTTGGTTTTTCAAGAGCTTATGGCAGATTATCACAATCCCACAAAGTTGGTGTTCAATGAATGATGCATTGACTAAATGTGAACATATGAAGTGATAACAATAGGCCTGCAGATGGAAGGACCTGATAAAACAGGAAAGGGGAGAGCATATGGCTACCGGCATATATAAACACGTTTGATCTAGAGAACTGAAGATGTAATCCACCTGGAAAAATTACCACTGAATGGATGTATCACCTCAGACACACAACATTAGAGCCATTAGCCTCGCTAGCAAGGGGGGCTGCATCCCTAACAGCTTTATAAATATTTGCATTGTAGTTTTTATCACTCTAAAAATGATATGTCCACATGTTTTTTTTTTTTTTTTTCTTCCTTTACTTTAACTGAAATTAATTTAACCAATTTCAACCTCAAGTTATATGAGATTAAATTTAATATTATTTCAGTTTAAATGAATTGTAAAACCCGATTCACAAAGGTAAACTTATAATAATGTTTTATAATTTGAGTGGTCTGGGTCGTTCGTCATGTCTGTATACATAAAGAAGGAGTCACGGCTAGTAGGCTATTTACTTCTTACAGCAGCTGGAATAATTAAACTTGTCATTAGAACAAGTTCTAAGAAACATTAAATTATTATCACCTAAAAATGATTGTCATTGTGTTTATATTATATTAAAAATCTATACAATTTCTTATATCACATTATATGAGATTATTTATATATATCATTATATGAATATGTACACACCGAGGGTAACTATAATAATATATAATATATATATCTGGGTATATTATATATATATCCCGATATAGGTATAAGCATATTGTCTAGAACAAGTTCTAAGAAACATTATATTATATATGGTATATATATCTATATATTTGTTTTGTTAAATATTTATAAAAAAAATATATGTATATAGTGGTTAAAAGAACAATTTATTTCGATGACATTCGAATGGTATAGCCTATGACAATTAGACATTACATTGAAATCTACAGATCACACTAATACACACTAAATACGTGTAGTCACGCAAGTGTTTTTTAATTAACATTGGTTGCACGGAAGTACAGTGAATATCCACAGTGGTGTGTTAACTGACGAACATACATACACCTCAAAACATTAGATTCATCTGCGCTGAAAAGCCCTGCAGATGCACAACCCATATAAAGAAGTTAATTATGCAGATAACTGCAGTTGCAGGTTTCAAACAGAGATGCCGACAAAGAGGTAAAACTTACATACATTAAACTTACAAATTTAAGGCATCAAACTAACTTAAGTTGAAGTAGAAAGTATATAGTTTATTCATGAGAAACGCAATAAGAAGAACTTGCTGTATTATTATTTTGTTTACGGTTATAGGTGCTCCTTTGAACACAGTTCATTTGATAAAAGACAGAACTATCCATTCTCTAAAACTTCACTTCCTTTTTGTTACTGATCATCTGGTGAGTAATGAAGTAAACACATGATTAATGTGAAGGTTAGAGCTGTGTCAAAATCTTGTTTGTTCAGTCTTGATTAATTGTAGCATCTCAACCTTTCTCCCACATAAACTCTCACTCATGCATCCACAGATGGCATTAACAGCAGTTGGTGAGTGTGTTAAAGCTTGTTCCTCTATAGGCACTATAGACGTGATTCGATGCAAGCTGGATTTGCTATGAGGACATGGTTAGTCCTACCCATTGTACATAATTAGGATTCTTTTCCTTTGTCCTAGTCACACACTCCCTTTTTGTCAATATCACACACTAAATTAGATGTTGAAATGCATTGCATCAAGGAAAGATGAAGGAAAATTAAGAAGAGTACCTGAATACTTTTATACCAAAAACCTGCAACTGCAACCTTAAATGGCAGCTGTCATGATGCCAAAGTTTCTTGCTTAGCTCAAAATATTGCATAATGACCTGGTGAGTCTTCTTCTTCTTCTTCTTCTAGGATTTTATGGCGGTTGGCAAACCAACTTAAAAGGTGCATTCCCGCCACCTACTGAAATGGAGTGTGAAGCGCATATTGGAAAGGAAGTTTAAGCTAGATCTACTCTTTCAAAAAAAAATGCATAAATAAAAAAAAATAAAAAAAAAAAAAATTTCATATATAAGAGTTACACAGACGGGAGTTTTACATCCTATTATATAATCCTGTTTCCTTAAAAAATATAAATGACTCATGATAAATTCTTGATTTGTTTGGTCCCTTTTCCTAGGAACCCTGAAGTGTCAGCTCATTGATATCTATATTTTCTTAAGCAGTCTTAGCTGGGACCGCTCTCTTTCATAAGCTTCGCATTCTATAAGCACAGTTTCTACAGTTTCAGCTAACCCACATTTATCACAATTTCCATTCTCATGTTTACCAATTCTTTGTAAGCATTGATTTAATAAACAATGTCCAATACGCATTCTTGTGACTAAAACGTCCTCTTTCCTGTTTTCCGAATCTTCTTCTCTCTGAACCAACTTTTCCTTGAATGCAGTAAAAAATGTCTACCTTTTGTTCCTTCATTTCCATTCCTTCTGCCAAATTTCCTGTATTTGTTTTCGCTATTATCACTTTAATTTCTGTTTTACTTAATGCCACTTCAACGTCAATTTGTGAATGATTTAATGCCGTTTAGCCAGATTGTCAGCCTCCTCATTTCCTTTCACACCCATATGCGATGGAACCCATACAAAATTTACCAGAATTCCATACTGTCTTGTTCTGTAGAGACTCTGCATTACTTGGTTTATCATGTCTTGCCTTGCTGATGATGTTCCACTTTCCAAGCTATTTAGAGCTGATAGGAGAATCTGTACAAATTACTGCCCTTGTTGGTTGTATTTCTTCTATCCACTGAAGTGCTAGACATATTGCTATTATTTCTGTAGTGAATACCGAAATATGATCTGAAGTCTTTTTGACATTCTAATGTTAAAAGTGGAATATATACCGCTACTGCTGTTTTCCCAAATTCTGGGTCTTTTGAACCATCAGTATATATTTGCACTGCACTATAATAAGTTTGATCTATGTATTGCTGTATACCTACATTTTCTAATCTATTTGTATCGTTATGCTTTTCTTTTAAGCAATTGGATATCAATCAAAGGCATTGGGAAAAGCCAAGGAGGAATTGCTGACCTAGCCACAGTAGGGGCAACATTGAAATCACTTAATCCTATTCTCCGGGCTTCCTCACTGGCCTTCCATCCAAAACTTGATAACTTTTTATGTCCATATTCCCAACAGTCCTCCAACACCATTTTAACTGGGTGACTGTCCGAGTGTCCCTTTATGCTTATGAAATACCTCATCTTTAACTTGAGCCTACGAATTACTTGAGGCATTAAACCCATCTCTACTTGCACGGCTGATACTGGGGAGGATCTAAACGCTCCACAACAAATTCGCATAGCTTGTGACTGAATTGCCTCTAGTTTTACAAGTTGTGTTTTGGATGCAGTGCAATATACCATACTGCCATAATCTATTGCCGATCTTATTAGAGCACAATATATTATTTTAAGGGACTGGCGACATGCTCCCCCAATCAACTCCTGCTAAACACCTCATAATATTTAATGCTTTTTTGCATTTGTCAACCAGTTTCTGTATATGTATACTAAAATTCAGTTTCAAATCCATCCATATACCTAGAAACCTCACAACTGCTGTTTGCTTCACTTCTTGTCCATACAATTTAATGTTAATTGTAGGGTTACTTTTCCTTTTTGCAAAGCAAATTACCTGAGTTTTATCTACTGAAAAACGAAAGCCCCATTCATTTTGCCCAGTTTTCTACCATTTTAACAGCATTCTGCAAACATTTTTCCACATACTTTACATTACGCCCTCTTTTCCACAGTGCTCCATCATCTGCATATAAAGATCTTCCAATGCCCCTATCAACCTTTGTAAAAATGTCGTTAATCATAATGTTAAACAGAATTGGACTGCTAACGCTTCCCTGAGGTGTTCCATTCTCTATTGTGTGTATCTGGGAAAAAGCAGTACTTACTCTTACTTGTATAGTTCTGTTAAACAGGAAATCCCTGATCCAGTTATACATTCTTCCTTTAATTTCCATTTTTTTTCTAACTTAATTAAAAGTCCCTCTTTCCACATCATGTCATATGCCTTTTCGACATCAAAAATACCCCAACTAAAGCTTCCTTATTTACCTGAGCCTTTCTTATTTCAGATTCCAGGCACAGTACTGAGTCCATTGTATTACGTCCTTTCCTAAATCCACTTTGGTAAGGTGATAAAATATTATCCCTTTCAATGACATACACTAGTCTACTCATAACCATACGCTCCATTATTTTGCATAAATTAGATGTTAAAGCTATAGGTCTATAGTTACTGGCTGTGTATGATCCTTGCCTGGTTTTGGAATTGGCACTATGACCCCATGCTTCCAGTCATTTGGTAACTTTCCTGACTCCCAAACCTTATTAAAAAGCCTCAAAATTGGCTCTAATGCTGTCTCTGATAAATGTTTTACCATCTCATAACAAATGTCATCTCTGCCTGGAGATGTTTGGCTTAACCCCTGCAAGCGCTTTTTTCACTTCATACAAGGTAAATTCTGAATCCAACGTACTTCCCGAAAGTCCTTTTTCCTCCAATAAATGAGGATATTTACTTAGTGTCTGGTCCCTAGCTTTCCTCACATCCTCTGATAAATTTGAATTACTATGAACTTTAACGAATGTTTCTGCAAACACCTCTGCTTTACCGCTTTCAGATATAATTTGTCTATTATTATATTCTAATCCAGGTATGTTGTAATCTCTTTGTATCCCGCCCATCTTTCCGTATCATATTCCATAACTCACTTATTTCAATGTCTTCCCATATCTATTACAAAATTCCCTCCAATAATTTCTTTTAGACGTCCGAATAACTCTTCTCACTATAGCTTGTGCCCTTTTATAACTAACTAAATCATTAAGTCAAGTGACCTTCTTACCCTCTTGGGTGCTTTATTTCTTCTTTCTCCTTTTTATTGCCTCATTACATTCCTCATTCCACCATGGCATAGCTTTCCTCCTGGTGCCTGCCTTCCTCTTACCTATTACTTCTTCAGCTGTACTCTGAAGAACTTTGCATATTTCTTTTTAATTGTTTAAAAACATCAACATCTTCTATACATTTACTTATTTCCTTCATTTGCTTTCACATAACTCCTTATACTTATCCCAGTCCGCTGACTTGAACCTCCACCTAAGCATTCTCTCCCCCACTCTTTTGTTCTATATCTACTCCAACTTTACTGCAAATAGGAAAATGATCACTTCCTATTGTACTTTGTATTAGTACCTTCCATTCACATTTACTCGCTAAGCTTTCAGAGACTATTTGTCAAGTCTAATGCTGAATGCCTTCCCTTATACAAATCAAAATTCTAGTATGACTTCCATCATTAATGCACACTAATCTTCCCCAATCTAGCATATCTTCGATGATCTCACCATTATAATCTGTTTTTTTTTTGCGCTTCCCCATATTGAACTGTGAGCATTAAAATCACCACACCACACCGTTTTTTGACTTCCATTCCCTCCTATACTTTCTAGAATATCCTTGCTTAGCCTATCACATGGATTGTAAAAATTAATTATTCTAATACACCGTGATCCTTCCCATATTTCCACCACCACAACTTCTATTTCCCTGTCTACCTCAACTGTTTTATACCCAATTCCTTGTTTTATAAAAGTAGCTACTCCACCCTCCATTCCCTTGATGTCTATCCCTCCGAATAGTAATATAGCCCTGTATTAGAAAGTTATATTGTGATTTAAGCCAAGTTTCCTGTATACATATAATATCCGGGCCTTTCTCCTGGGTTGCTATAAATTTCTTAAACTCCTGTCCATTTGCTATCAAACTTCTTGCATTCCATTGCAAGATAGATAACACCATTAAGATCCACCACATGTTGTCTGACTATCTACTGTTTGACTATTTAATGTTGGAATCTTGAGCCTTTCATTTATCATGTCAACAGTAACATTCCCCAGATCCAAGTACTTTTCTGCGGCTCTGATAATGATTTTGATTCTTTCAGTCCTGCTTTCAGTTTGAGCTGAACAGTTCACTACTTCAGCAATAAATGCTACAAATGCCACCTTATCATCCACTACTACCCTTTTCATCTCTTTGCTCTTTCCTCTGTTGTTTTGAATGAATTTCTTCATTCCTAGTTTCATTTGTTTTGGGAGTCTGGTTTACTTTCTTCAAATGCCTCAGCGTATGTTTATCCCTTCTGTCATTCTAACATTTTGAACCTTGACTGCTTTATTTCCGTACCTGACAACCACCGTATCCTGCACTATGTTCCCCACCACAGTTGCAGCATTTAGGATTTACACCTTGCCCACACTTGCCGTACTCATGTTCGCCTCCGCATCGCGCACATATCTGTTTACCTCTGCATACTGCCGCTACGTGACCGAATTTTTGACACTTATAACATCTTAGTGGTGGAGGAACGTATGGTCTTAACCGCATATCTTACAAATCCTAAATAAACTTTATCTGGCATTTTATTTTCATCAAAGTTTATCATTACTGAGAGGCTGTCTGTCTTTTCATTATTTCTAACACACTTGAGCCGCTTGACACACTTTACCGCTGCGCCTGTGATATTCCTTTTAATCTTCTCCTCCGTGACATCTGTCGGAATCCCTGATACAACACCTCTAACCCAATTCTTTTCTTCTGGTATCGAGCATATCACCTTATGTCCAATCATTGATTTTATACCCAGAGCTGATTTTTGCTGCCTACTGTCTTTACAAAACAGCATCAGATTGCCATCCCTCAAAGTCTTAATGCTTTCCCAAACCGTCCCTATCGTTTCTTTCAATGTTTTCGTCAGCTTCAACGGATTAATTGCATTTACCCGAATCAACAAACTTAAACAGTACCTTATACTCCTCTTTCCTTCTTCTAGCCTGGAGATTTCCTTTCTCACTGCCCGAGTCCCAATTCTACTACACTCACCCACTCCCCACCAACTTCCACTTACTACTTTCATTCTCGCCGCCGCCTCCACTATCCACATCCTCCATTTCCGAATCACAAAAAAAATCTACGCTACTTCCTTCCATCAGCGCTCCAGTCACAATCCAGCTGTCGCCACGCCGCCAAGACGACCTGGTGAGTCAGTGCAATTTAACACAATATGACTGTCATGGTTATGATCTGTTTTGGTTTAGTTTTCTGTGTCTCTATTATCCTGTCTAGTTAGTTTCCATGGTTTTTGATTAATTGGCTCCACACCTGTTTCTGTTCTTCTTGATTACATTCACTGTTTATAAGTCCTGTGGTCTCCCATGATTCCTTTGTCTGCTATTGATGTTTTCTTCTTTTGGATTTGTGTTTGGTTGTGCCCTTTCTCTCCTGTGGATTATTAAAAGAACTCTTTATTTATACTCCTTCGTCATGCGCTTTGTTTGTTTTTTTTTTGTTTTTTTTTTTTGCATACCCAACACGTAACACTGGCAAATTGCTATGATGTTTTGTAAAATTAATTTAGTATAATTGCATTGGTAGCAAGGAGGTCAAACTCAAGAACATGTGACAGAGGCATAAATGCATTAACAACAAAATAACATGATAAAGCTGAACATATATTACATCTAATGCATCCGCAAGTACACAAGCACAGAAACGCCCACAAGCATGAAGGAAAACACTATGCATTTAAAACAAATAAACATTTTTTAATGTCAAATATCACTCTTCCAGGAAACATCTGATTTAACTTCCCATTCTGACAATGTTTCAATACCGTTCCACACGATTCAAATGCTTGGCAATGTTTGCATTTATTACTCACAGATTTGCATTCTAATACACAATGTGAAATGCTGAATCTGGTTTTTCAATTGATACTGATGCACGATTAGTGTTCTGGGTGGTTATGCATCTATATTTCTTAGAAAAAGGGCAGCAAATCCCTACAGAAAACTTCAATTTAGGGTGTGCTGCACGCTATAGATGGTTGCAATGAACCTTCCTGCTGAATTAGCTCATGAATGCCTCTCAAACTCAGCAGAAGATTTTCTGAACAATATGGCTGCAGCTTACGTAGGCTACATAAATTGTTGTTGAATGCTATAGCTCAGCTCCAACCGGTGAAACTTTACCAATATATAGATATATTTAGCTGGTTAGCACCACCTAGTTACCCTCTGCTGGTAGATGTTATAACAATCATTGTATGAGGTGGGGAAAAGCATCTTTCATTAATGACAACCATTCAAAAGTTTTCTGATCAAATATATATATATTTTTTTCTCCCAAACATTTAAATATTTCATTATACTTGATGCTCTACCAGTCATTGATTATTTTATTCATTTTATTTATTGATATTATTTTTATTATATTGTTACTATATTTTTCCATACTATATTTATATTATATATTATTTCGTTTTTTTAAAAAAGCTTTATTTTTCAGGTTTGCCTCAGATATATTCTAGTTGGATGACTTCACTCCAGAATAAAGCAGACAACATCAGGTTTGAGATGAGTGCTGCTATCGCTTCTAGTTTCTGTGAAAAGCTGCAACCCATTTCCTCTGGCTCAGTCTCACAATACTTTTTACATTAAAAATCGCAATATAAACCACAAAGAACTGGAAAAAAACAAACAAACAACAAAACACATTAGTCCTCTCTAAACATGTATCAAAGCATGACAACAGACACAAGCTTGAGCAAACAATTGTACACTGTACTGTACACTGTACTGTACACTGTCGAATGTGCAGTGTGAGAGTACAAAAAATGCACTCAGTTTGGTCAATTGTCTGCAAGTGCACAGCTCTTAAGATGCATCTAAATAGATCTTGTGTATGCATTATAAATGGGCCATGTCGTTGCACTTTATGTTAAGAGCAACGTGATGCGGAATCAAAATGGCTGAGCTGTCCTTGAGAAGTAGGTAGGAGTCATGAGATCATGCATTATTGAGAGGCTATCGCTGAAGGTTTAAGGCGGCTGAAAGCTGGGAATCTCCAACGGCAACATTCACAAACACTCATAAATTGGTTTCCTTGGATCTCGTATATTCAGCTGACTTCCTGAATCTAACTGCTGTTTACCGTCTTGCACTCTGCTGCGCCTGAAAGGACCCAAAAGCTTTTGTTTGTGATTACATAAAGCCAGAACAATTGACTATAATATTATCTGGAGAACATTTACTTTGTACAAAGTAAATGAAAAAAAAGGAAGAAAAAAAAACAGCTTTACAGAAAATGGTGCCATACAAGTATTATATTTTGGAATATATATTTGATAATATATGGATACATTGGATGGACATACACATACATACAAAAACTTTTATAATAATTTATAACAATAATAACATATAATTTCTTTCTCTTTTTTTTCTGACAGAAATGTATTTTTTTCTTATAAACACCTCCTTAAAATTACACACACACACACACGCACGCACACACATATATATAGTCAGAGCTGTAAACAGAAATGTTTTGTCCTTTTTTCAACCTTCTCTCCTGTTACTTTCTACTTTGTCTTAAAAAAAAAAAAAAAAAAAAAAAGAACCAGATAGATTTTACATATGGCCCACTTGCACATGGGCACACACACACACCTTTAACACGTATTCAGTACATCCCCACTGAGATCTTTAATGCATCACCTGACAGTTTCTCACCACCCCATGTTTTAATCAGCAAAGAACCCCGCTCTATTACTGCTAGCTGATAGGTAGTCCAGGTAATTGCAAGAAAAAGAACCCATTCCGGCCTGCTGAAAAGAGAGAGAGGGCTGGAAATGGCTTAAGTGTGGCTGTTTTTCCAGAACAAAGCCAGGCTGAGAGGCTTGTTAAATGCAAAGTCTGGCCTCTTCACCGGGGCCCCTGTAGATCTGTGTAGGAGAAGTGGGACGGGTTGTAAAATATATCAGCAGCACAAGGACAATACAAAAGCTTTCCTCAATGGGCTGAGAGTCTTCTAAGGGCTTGAGCACAGAATGTGGGTCAATGCACTCTAGGGCAGAAGCCTGGCACTTAGACTCCTCCTGCCTGGTGTATTGTGTTTATGAGTGGTACACTTCACGAGCATGAGCGGACTCGTCCATGCACCGTTACAGACACACTCATGCAAAGATCAAGAAATGAGGTGGTACCTGGAGTCTGCCTTCCCCTAGTTGCTTTACAAAACAGTGTTTCTTTTCTCAAACTGTGTGATTTCAGTGTCCCCTTTATGTCATTGTGTGATGGCTTTTTCCAGTAATGAGGCTGGAATGAGGCTCATGAGGTTTTTTGTTTACTGCTTGTTTCCTATGCATAAAGTCAGTGGGATCATTTTAAAAGCCCCTTTCTACAAATCCTTGTGTTGAGCATTATCTAACGAAAGCTTGAATTGAAAACCACCTTCCTGCTGTGAACTCACTTCAACAGCTGTAATTTAAGCCTCCAAACGCAACTGTCAGCACTACATCTGAAGAACACACAGAGGCACAACAAAATTAAACCCCTGACACACACCCACATACATACAATCACAAGAGAGCGGAGTCAGAGGTGCTGTACAAAGCTGGCAGCATGAAATATCTGAAATATTGAATGACATTTTGGGTCACTATATGCTTGGTTACTGAATTAAGAATGTTGTTGAAAACAGGGTTGCAAAGCTTCTTTGTCTGTGTAAGAACCGGTGAGTCAATATATATATATATTGTGGCGAGTCAGCTGCCTCCTCCCTGATAATCACCGGCACCCCGTCCTAAATCGCCGCCCTTCACCAGGCTCCCCGATAGGAGTGGGGTGTGGGAGAGAGGAGGGGCGCTGGACGAGTCAGGGCTGGCGGCGTGTGATGGGGCACACCTGAAGGAAATGGAGGCTCATCACCGCCGCTGTTTAAAAGCCCAACGCGCCCTCTCCTCGGGAGACCGGTCTCTTTCCCCCGTGCATGCACACTGGTGTCCCTCGTGGGTCCAGGAAGGGTGCGTTGAGGGACTCCCGCGCCACCAGAGACGTGAGCTGCCGGACCCGCGGTCCGGTCGAGAACCGCACCCCGTCTACACGGCCGTCGGGCCAGGATGCCGGGCCGTCCATCCCCTGCAAGCGCCGCGGCCAGCGAGGAGGATGAAGCCGCTAGAAGAAGCCGCCGCCCCTCGCGCCCCGGACCGAAGAGGGGAGCGCGTGCGGCTGCCAGACTCCGCCCCTTACCTGGACCCTTCCTCCATGAACACTGCCAGACCCCCACAAACCCGGCAGCACAACGAGGACACCAGATTCCCTGTTTGTTTTGGACACTCCTCCCCTTTTGGACACTTTATTCCCCCTTGTTTTGGTTTTTTTGTGTTAAATAAAAACCTCTCTCCGAGGCCTGACGCCACGCCCACTGTGTCTGTCGTTGGCTCGTCCCGTCACAATATATATAAAAAACTATATATATATATATATATATATATATATATATATATATATATATAACATGTTAATAACTGTATTTCATTCTTAAATACATTTCATTTTATTTTTATTTTCAGTTTTTAAAAAAATAAATTAACTTTTAACTTGTGATTTAAAACATTAACAGTCATTTCAAAAAGTAAAAAATATGTATGATTTAGCATCTTAGATTAATGTTACTTTTAAGTTCAAATTTCTTAGACAGACAGAGTAAGATAGTTGGCTTCAGGCAAAACCCCAAGAAACGCAACATATTGAAACAAGAAACTCCAGTAGGGTGACCATACTGACCCAACAAAAACCAGCTATAGCTGAAATTTGTTTCTTGTTATAACAACCTCTCTCCTTTACAGAAGAAAATGAAGTCATTACAGGAAATAATGAAAGCAGAAAATAAAATGGGACTTTGTGGATGTGAGCCAGATTCAAACCCACAACATTTAAATAGTCAACTACAGTATTGCATCAGACAGTGCACTATAGATCCCCTGAGGAACAGTTCCACACATTCTCTACTATAGGAGAGGAATAATTGTTTAAACTTGTTTAATCATCTAAACCAACAACATGTCTGTTAGACCCTATTCCATCTAAGCTCCTAAAAGAGGTGCTTCCAGAAGTCATAGATCCTCTTCTGACTATTATTAATTCCTCATTGTCATAAGGGTATGTCCCCAAAACCTTCAAACTGGCTGTTAAGCCTCTCATCAAAAAACCACAACTTGACCCCAAGAACTAGTTAATTACAGACCAATCTCGAATCTCCCTTTTCTGTCCAAGATACTAGAAAAGGTAGTATCCTCACAATTATATTCCTTCTTAGAAAAAAATGGTATCTGTGAGGATTTCCAGTCAGGATTTAGACCGTATCATAGTACTGAGACTGCTCTCTTTAGAGTTACAAATGACCTGCTCTTATCATCTGATCGTGGTTGTATCTCTCTGTTAGTACTATTGGATCTTAGCACTGCGTTCAACACTATTGACCACAACATTCTTTTGCATAGACTAGAAAACTTTGTTGGTATTAATGGAAGTGCATTAGCATGGTTTAAATCGTACCTATATGACCACCATCAATTAGTAGCAGTGAATGAAGAGGTATCATATCGATCACAAGTGCAGTATGGAGTACCTCAAGGCTCAGTACTAGGGCCGTTACTCTTCAAGCTTTACATGTTACCCTTGGGTGATATAATCAGGAAACATGGTGTTAGCTTTAACTGTTATGCTGATGATACTCAGCTCTATATTTCTAGATATAGAGCTGGTATGTTTCCCTCAAATCTTCCCCTAAATTGGTATGTTTCGCCCAGCGAAACATACCAATTTGAAAAACTAACGGAATGTATAGTTGATATAAATAAAACGACTGGCCCCCCGACTGAGCCAGGTTTTTTCTCCATTCTGTCATCGATGGAGTTTTGGTTCCTTGCTTCTGTCGCCTCTGGCTTGCTTAGTTGGGGGCTCTTCATTTACAGCGATATTGTTGACTTGATACTATTTAAACTGAACTGAGCTGAATGATGACATCACTGAATTCAATGATGAACTGCCTTTAACTGTCATTTTGCATTACTGACACACTGTTTTCCTAATTAATCTTGTTCAGTTGCTTTGACACAATTTGTTTTGTATTAAGTGCTATATAAATAAAGGTGACTTGACTTGACTTGACAGTGAGAGCCAATGCATTGTTCTGTTAAAACAGCTATGCAGGTAAGTATAGGCCTACCTGCAGTTTAGTGTCATTTTGATGCACCTAACACTAAAGACTGAGAGAGCACAAATACATACAATAAATCCTTTAAGCCGGGCTCAGACTACAGGAGTTTTAAAATCCTAACCAACTATGAAATCTGGTTTCCGAACACACATAAGGAGAATCTTAGCAGATTTTCTTCCCTCAAATCTTAAACATGCACACACTACAAGATTTAAAAATCACGCCACATCACACACTACAAGATCTTATTAAGATTATCCTGACAGAGGAAGCACCTGACGTGATCTCAAGCAGCAGATCATCATTCACATTTAAGCAACTAATGTTTACATATATAAACTAGAGTGTTTGCAGCTTTTTAACATTCTATCGGTGTGTTCAAAACTGAGGCAATTTCACCCCAGCACTTCTCTGTCTTTAAGGTTGTGGTATGTTTTCAACACATTATACAGACAGCTGTGTTATTGCAAAACTTCCACAAACAGTTCCCTTCATCTTTCATATTCAGCAGACCCATACAGCAGCTTGTATTGCGGTCGCATATTGGTTATTTTGAAAGTACTGATGTAATTATAGCTGTGATCATCCTGATTTAAAATCCTAAATATAAAACATGTTTGATATGATTGCAGCAACCCCGATTTGTATGTGAGCAGATCGGGAGGTGCAAGATTCGATCTGTAAACGCCTCACATTACCAGATAATCCACATGGAACATCGGAGCTGACTGAGGTCCTCGGCACAATTTTTTCTCCGATTCTCAGGAGGGGAAAATCTGGGATAAATCGGCTTAAAACTCCTGTAGTGTGAGCCTGGCTTTAATGAACCCTCAGCTTCATTTGACAAGCATTACATTAAGATCTGTGTTCATTTAAAAAAAAGACTTCCTCTCATTGACTTAAACATGCCATAAATTCTGGGTTTTCACTTGTCTAGCATACAGCACTAATTTGGACATTGTCACTGTCACAGAACGCTAATTTAATTACATGCTCTATTACCATCATCACGTCCGCCATCTTTATCACCAAAATCATTTGAGTTGATATCATGCCACTTACCTTTAGGGTGGAAAAGGGATAACATTTTTCTCCTTGTGCACTTAGGAAAAAAAAAAAAAGATAATTGAAAAGTGGCATAGGCTGGGCATCATCAAACATCAAACGCTATGGTTTTCAAATGTCTAATTAAAATTCAAGATGTCAAATGTGCACCATATTTGATTTGAAAGCTGCAGACGAGATGATTTCTTCAGAAGCTTGAGAAACCCTGGAATATATCAAACTGACTACTTTTAAGATGCTTTTATGGTGATTTTCTGTCTATTTGTAGCTTTATAGCATGTCACTATGAACTGCCATTGTACAGAAAAGATCCCTGATATCTACAGTCCTGCAAAAGTTTAAATGAAAAGCCTAATCAAACAAGAACCGGCTAAATATGATCTCCAGAAACACTTGATACAGACAGGTTGTGTTGAAGCAGGGTTGGCACTGAACAGAAACTGATCCAGAAATAGGGGCACCCCTGATGACAAAGGAATTGTTGAATAAAGTCGTTATTTTTGTTTTCTTCGCTTAAAAAACATGTTCCCGTTGCTTCATATAACCCAGATTGCACGTCTGATGGCAGATGGAGTATTCTGATGACGACTTTCATACTTTTTATGGACCTTGACACTGCTATTTACTTTGCAGTCTATGGGACAGTCTCAAGCCTCCTGGTTTTCATCCAAAATATCTTAAATTGTGTTCCGAAGACAAACTAAGCTTTTACGGGTTTGGACATGGGGGTAAGTGGTTAATGACAAAATTTTCATTTTGGGGTGGAGTATCCCTTTAAACATAGAAAAGAGTTTATATTGTTATAATGTTTCATTACTGTTTTTACTATATTTTTAAACAAATAAATGCCATCTTGGTGAGTAAAAGAGATTTCTTTCGAAAACATTACAATTCTTACTGACCCCAAACTTTTCAATGGTAATGTATAATTAAGATGCATGTACAAAAATATTCTAACCCTATTTGCTTTCTACTCTGGCATTCCATTATCTGAGACCCCTGCTCAGCTGTCATAGTAGTTTATGTACTGAATCAAGGGTGTCTTTGTTTTTTATCTCTATTGCAGTACAGCAGGAATCACCTTGAAATTTTACGTGCTGTTCAGTTATTTTTAGCCATGCCATAAGAAGCTGCAAGAACATAAGGATCCAGCTGTGACATGCACAAGTTCTCATGATTGTGTACTTAGATATGGGCATTGACTAGCGTAAACACACCACTGTAGATGTATAGCTATTGTTGTGTGAAGGTAAAGTGTGAGCTCTTTATAACCCATGCCGAGAGCTTATCAGTTTCAATGACAGCTGACAAACAAATGCAGTCATCCACTCACCACACCAACTCAGATGAAACCGATTGAGCGAAACAAGATGGAGACACGGTTCAGCAGTTAGATGGCTTTTATGGCCGTCAAACATCAACGCAGTTTAATCGATTCGAATTGCCAGTGTGCATTTGTCATTATTACAGCACTGTCCCTCAGCACTGTGGCAGAGAATTGTTAGTTTGAATGAAGGGTCACTAGGCACGATAAAGGCCAGAGAGGCCATAGTTAGCACTATCTGCTTGTTACCAATGCAAGTCATTTAGAATGAGAATTGCCACAAGATTTGTATGCATGAAGGATCATTTGCACTAACGACGCCCACATTCTGCTTACTTTGCATGACCTGCCCCTACATAGCAGCTGTTGAAATGCTGTACGCTTGGCAAACTAATTAAACAAACTGCAACATTGCTAGCATGTAGAGGGTGATCATGGGAATACTGAACAATGCAAATCAACAAAATGGTCATGTCCTACTGTCACTTTATGTTCCTGAAAATAAAAGTCAACAAACAAACACTTTTAGCCATTGGATATTATATTGTCTTGCGGTTTGTTTTTAGAAAGTGATGTTTTATTAATGAACCGTACATTTTAAATGTATGTAGATAATCACAGTTAATGACATGTTTAGCCTACAGATCAGAGTACAACAGTGCTAACTATTTTTATGAATAGAAAATGCTCTAAACAAATGTAACATTTATTTTTTTCCTCACAGTTTTCGCTGTTGCATTGTATACATAAAATTATTATTATTATTTAAATTAATCTTGAAAAAAGCTTGCAGAAAATATAGTTTTGTGGGAATCATCTACAATCTTGAACTTGGTAAAACAATTATCTTTATTTAAAATGTTTCAAGTCTTAATACTTTTCTTTTTGTTATACTGGAAGAAATCATACCGGGATGTATGCTGATATTGTTGGATTTGTTGCCCTACCTAGAAAATTTTCCACAAGCCACCACTACTAAAGACTGGAGTAATGATGCCGAAAATTCAACTTTACCATCACAGGAATAAATTAGGTTTTAAAATATATTTAAAAGTTAGAATATATGGTTTTTATGGTTTTTACGAGTTTATTAAAAAAAAAAAAAAAAATCAATCTTAGTGAGCATGAGATATTTCATTCAAAACCCTGAAGTCCTGAATTTTGTTTGCTTGTTAGATAAATTTGCTCACCTGTCCTAACCACCACCCCGTTTCTCATCCAGTTAAGTCTTCCATCATCCAGTTAAGTCTTCCATCATCCACCACCTTCCACCATCTATCAAGTGATTCTTCTGTTCAACAACTCAATCTCTGTAAACAGAGAACTGCGAGGAAATGGAAGGCCAGCTAACGTTCACTTTTAGTCAGTGACTAGAACCTCTATTCTGCCAGGAAGTGCATAATGACAGCTTTCAAAGCACTCAAACTAAATAAACACATACACACACAGCAGGAGGGCAAGGCATATGACTCAAGCAATGTATAGAAACAGCTGTTCTAACTTACAGGATAAAGAAGGTGACAGAGAAACAGAAAACTGTAAGGAAGTGGGATATAAATATGTTGTATAAAAACAATTCTTTATGTAAATATATTTACATTTTCAGGTCATGCTTGAAGCTTTACTTAGCAAGGACACATGAACAAATACCATAAGAAAAAATACCATAGTCATTACCATAAGAAGTAATAAAGTGGCAGAATAGACTAAGTGAGGACTATTGTTGTGCATCTGTCGTTTTTCTGGGCAACGATTCAATGCTGACTAAATGGTTGAGAGCTTTTTGGTGTAAAACCTGTTTACTGTTTTTTTTTTTTTTTTTCCGGTTCTTCATATTTATGTGGTCCTCACTGAAGCTAGTGATACAGAAAATGGCACGATGAAATGCAAATCTCTGTTGAAAATGCAAGAGTGCTGAATCAGATACTGCAACTCCAACGGAAAACTCGCAATAACACACTCTATTTCAGTGCTAAGGCACATTTTGGCTAGTAATATTTAATGATAAATAATAATTATTTTAATTATATCCCCCTAAGGGATGAGCTTGTTATCTGGAAAATGCATGTGTGGGGAAAAGTTACTTAAAAACATTAATACACATTACAGCAAAGTCATCAAGCCTATATCACAATAACTACAGTATAAGGTTAATATAACTGCCACTGAGTTAAATGGGAATGTTAACATTTTTCTCCAGTTATTATAGGCCTCCTTGTATGCTGTGACTGAATATGGTTTGATGAATTGCAGTGGAAAGTTGTTTAGTGCTCAGTGCTTTTATTCTGCACCACAATAAACCAGCATCATGATACAAAAAAACCAGCATCACATCATAATAACTCCCCACATTATAATCACTGAAGCTATTTTCTTTGTAAGCATGTGCCGTCGTCTCATGAGCTGTCACACAAAACGAAACAGATGTATGAACGTGAATAGGGGTGCTCGCTAAAGCGAGCAGACAAAACATCTATGTTGCTGGAATATCATGGAGACCTTGGTCAGTAAACAACCTTCCAGAAACCACACTCACAACATAATACAAACACCACAGCAGCCACATAGCAACATCATATAGAACTGTGGATACAGGAAAAAAAAAAGGATTGTGAATGTAAAAAAAAGCATCTTATTTACATTCTCAAATGAATACAAATCTTTTATTTATGCATATTTGTCCCATGTCCAAGAAATGTGGCTTTAACACAGTTATGGCTCATGCTGTCTTTCCCAGGATACCGCTCCACCAAGAACAAGCAGACATATTTTCATTTATACTGGTGGAGCAAACTAAACAGTGCATGAATGTGTGAAGACGTGCGAAAGACAGAGAAAAAAAAAGAAGAAAAAAGAGGCATATGAGATTTTAGTTAGAGGGAAATCTGAAAGAAAAAGTGAGGTTCAAAAATCTAAAATGACACTGAACATTTGAGATTCAAAATGTAGTGTGTATCGGTGTATTTTTATTATTGTTATTATTTTTTTATTTTTTTTCAGGGCTCGACAGTAAAGACTTCCTGGCCCAGGGCCAATGTAAAATAAAGTTCACGCATTTGTCACTGGACCGATCGGGCCACTACTGCATCGTCACAAAAGTTTATCTTCTGCACGTGTTTAGCTTGGCTAATTTAAACATTCAGGCAATTTTAAAGCATTCAAGCACAAGAGGATGCAAAAGAGAACTCCATTCAGAACTCACACGCTATGTTCTTTACCCTGTATTTCATTTCTTCCCGCATCTTCTTGCGCTTAAACAGACAAATACTGTACATACAAAAGCATGTATTGTTTCGAAGTATCCTCGAAAAGTCAGTTATGTTTTTAAGCACATTAAAACAGTTGAAAAAGAAATCAGATGTGTATCATTACATTTGATCCATGGATTGTCTCTTAAAGTGACTGTGCCTAATTTACCAACTGCTGTCGCTGTCACATTGGATTATTAGAATCCAATGTAACATGGGTCAAAAACATTGATAACAACAACTATTTTTTTTTCATGGCAGGGCCATTGAAAATATTGGCACGGCAAGTAAAAAATTTGAACCACTGTCCCAACCAGGCCCAACGTTGAGCCCTGTTTTAGTTAAACATCACTGTTTAAAAAATACTTTTATTCAGCAATGACACATTAAACTGATCAAATGTAACAGTAAAGACATATATAATGTTAAATTATTTTATTCCTAATAAATCCTTTTGAACTTTCAGTTCATCAGAGAAGAATGTATGACAATATCCAGAAAACACTGAGTAGCACAACTGTTTTCAACGCTGATAACAATAAAGCACCAAATCAGCAAATTAGAATGATTTCTAAAGGATCATGTGACACTGGAGACTAGAATTAACGCTTTGCCATTACAGAAATAAATAACATTTTAAGATATATTCAAATAGAATTTTAATATTTTACAGGTATTTTAATAATATTTCAGAATATTACAGATTTTACTATATTTTTTGATCAAATAAAAGCAGCCCTTGTGAGCATTAGCAACTTACAAAGACATGAAAAAATCTTACCAACCCCAAATGTTTGAACTGTCATGTTTATATAAAATAGGCAAAAAATAAAATAAATTTGAGTGAAAACCAAATAAATACAAAGCACTGTAAACACATTTAACACCAAAAAGCTTTCAGCCATTTAGTCAGCATTGAATCATTAGCCATTTCGTCAGCATTGAATCATTAGCCAAAAAAGGACTTTTAGAAAAGGAAAAATTGCATTTTGCAAGTTATCTTGCATTTGAAATGTTCTGCTTCACTTCCCTGTTTCATGCAGACTACTCAGAACTGTAGATGTAAAGCCCACCTTTAGCAAGTCTGAATGCAATAGCCGGATATCAGCATGGGATATGTGCTACATGTGATGACCACAGTGCTGAGGCAGACAGGGTAAATGGTCAGTTTGAATGAGCTTCAGGGGAGAGACACATGTCAAAGCCTGTCACAGCAACGTAAGGGGCGCTTGATAAGTCACAAAGTATGTGCGTGTGTCTCTCTTCCACCTTCACAGAGACAGCAAAATGAGCATGACGTTCCATGTTCTGACTGCACCATGCAGCTGGTATGTCAATCACTCGAGCTCTCCAGGTCTTTTTGATACGATCCTCACATTCCCACAACATGAGCTGCATCATTTGCGATTCTGCAAGAATTGTGACCATAAGCTTGTCGTTCAAATCTCAGATTTAGCTTTTGCCTTTGGCTCAGATATTGTTCGTTCTACATAAATTACATTTCTAGTGCAAGTACTCAGTCATCAGTTAACTATGCCCAACAGGATGTTGTGTTTTCCCCCTACAAATGCTGTATTTACACAATGCCTTGTGAAAGGAAATTAAAGAAAAATTTACAGCAGTTTTATGACAATTCCTCCAGAGAGTCATTTGATGGGATAACATGCACCCCTTTAGGAACTTTTTGCTACTTGTTGATAAATAGAAATGGGTTTTGCATGTACTGTACAGGATATCCAAATTATTAAGGAAAATAATGGCAAACATTAGCAAATTTAGCACAAAATCATCCTACTATTAAGATAAGACGACCCCCTACCTGGAGCAAAAATCTGTCAGCTGTCATTTAATTTTTACAGAATAAGTGAAATAATCTGACTTTTTAAGAAAAGATGTCATTAATATAACATATAGATATATAGAAGAAACATTTCTTATTATTCTTATTAACAGTTGTGTTGCTTTATATTTTTTTGTTGTTGTTAGAAAACATTCTTTCCAGGATTTTTTATTATTATTAATATATATATATATATATATATATATATATATATATATATATATATATATATATAGATATATATATATATATTAAAAAAAAAAAAAATATATATATTATATATATATATATATATATATATATATATATATATATATATATTTTTTTTTTTTTTTTTTTTTTTTTTTTTTTAATTTTTTTTCATACAGTGTAAAACACCATTTATTTGAAATGGAAATTATTTGTTATATACATGTTTATACTGTCACTTTTGATCAATCTAATGCATCCTTGATTAATCAAATGTATTTATTTATAAATAATTTTACTGATCCAAAAGGTTTGAATGGTATTGTACAGTTTTACAGACATATTGGTTGAATAACTGAAAAACTTTGTTAAACACTATAATGTTAAACACCTTACAGTCTCTTCATTTTGAACCTGTATAACGATACCCATGTCCAAACAGTGATATTTCCGTATGGACTCATTCAACCCTGTTTTATTATTATGCACTGGCTCTTGTGGTCAAATGGCTTCATACACCTGCTGCTATTGTGATACTGATGTGATCGAGGGTTTCCTTAGTGACAGCATCAATATGACGTCTAGCAATTGTCAGGCAGCAATGGTCTGCTACACCCACTCATCTATATGATGGAAAGGGCATGGCCAATCACTGAACAGACTCAGTGTGACCCATACAGCCAAGTATGGTGACCCATACTCAGAATTCGTGCTCTGCATTTAACCCATCCAAAGTGCACACACAGCAGTGAACACACACACACCATGAATACATGCCTTGCTCATCCTTGTATTGCCGGCCCAAGACTCAAATCCACAACCTTAGGGTTAGGAGTCTCCGCTCTCTCATTCCTGTTGCATCTGTTACATGGCAAATTAAAAAAAAAAAGAAATCTGTAGCTGGAGCTGAGACTGCTGAAGCATTGAAATAAGAACAATAAGTCTACAGAGAAGATGAAAAATCTCAGTCTATAAATCACTCATAATGATGACAATGAGCGTTGTGGGTGGATTGTATCATAATGGTTACTAGATAAAGAAAAAGGGAAAAAAAAATATATAAAGAGGAAACACAAAAACACATCAAATGCTTTAAATGGAGAAATCACTTAATGACTCTCAGGAAGGTGCCAACACCTCAATCTATAACTGGAGGCTGTTCAAATTGATGGAGCTTAAATGAATGCTTGAGAGGCGCTTTTAGTATAACTGTTATCTGCAATTTGCAAATAAATGATGCTTACATCTTGGTATAGAGTCATGAATGATGTGTTTACCATTAACAACATTAATCTAGTCACATAGGAGCAGGTCAGTAGCATGCAACTTCAAAACAAATAAAAACATTTCAAGTGTAATTTTATAAGAGATATTCTGGATGCACTCAAGCCACAAGAAATGTCCTTGCAAGAGGGAAAATGCAGAGAGTGCAGAGATAAAAGCCATGAAAGAAAAGATGAAGTAAAGATGAATCAATTGGAAAACCAGACTGGTCATTCTTAACATTTTTTTTTTTTTTTTTTTTTTTTACAAAACATGCTCACAATTCATGAAAAGCAATGCCATAAAAAGCTATTTATTTTTCTTAACAAATCAGAAGCTTCTTTAACGATCATCATCTATACCATTTACTTTTCATCTGGCAAAGGCAGGTGCACAAGGAATTTGGATCTAGCTGATGTATTTTTTTTTTATTATAACTTTCAAGATTCGTGAGCAGATTAATTTAACATATCTGTTATCATTTACATGCAGAAACAGCTGGATTTAGACCACTCTTGCCTCATCAAATATACAAACTTAAACTCAGACACACAGTGCTGCCAACTGTACTAAACCTGTACTAAAGCTCAGAACTGTTTGCTCTTAACTAAGAGTAAAAGAGAACCAGACAGCCATGTATTATTTCTCCTGCATGTGTCTCTCTGTAAACTGCAGTTGCTGCAAAACACTGTTAAAAGGTCATATTGTTCAGTATGAACACTTGCTGTCACTCCCATTTCTGTCATTACACCAGCCTACCAGCAGAGGACACAATCAAGGGTTTACTGTGCACTCATAATCAAGATAGAATAGAATAGAATAGAATAGAATAGAATAGAATAGAATAGAATAGAACAGCATTAAGCTTTCCATTCATATATTAAAAAAAAGCATCAAATAATTGTTGGGATCAGAAAAAAAATCATGTTGTTACATTTGCTCACTTGCAACCCTCCTCCTTCCCCTTCTTTCTTTTATTCAAAAGATAGGGAACATTTTAATGCAATTTATTAATTATTCTATTATTAAATAATTCATTAATTAATTCATTCTGATATGCATATTCATAAACCAACGGACAAAAAGTTTGAAAGGCTCTGCATGTTCATCAGTGCCATAGTTCCTTTGAACATTTCACAGTTTCAGTTTAAGGCATAACCATCTTAAAATGTAAAAGTTCATAAAACTTTTTAGCTGGATAGTCTGAAAACCTTGATAGAATGATAGTGGCATGAGTGAACATGGAAGTGCATAAAAAGAGAAAATATGCAGGATCAAGAAATGTGGAAGGTGAGTAAAAGGTTGAAAGAGAAGAAGAAAGAAATAAAGATGAGAGAAGGGGTGTGAAGATTAATTCTACCTTCAGACAGCAGAGATTCTATTATCGGAAATGTTTCAATCCATCTCTGTGTGAGGACACTTGCTGTGAAAAGCCAAGTGGAATGGCTCTGAGGATGGGTGGAAGAGCAAAAAATGAAGGAGACAGTCCTCTAAAACCCTCTCTTAGGTCTACTAATAAAATCTAAAGTCCCCGAGCCGCGTGGCCTGCAGTTTCCCCGCGCTCTCCATAGGCACCTCTCCCCAGATTATCCCCAGATGACCTCTCCCCAGATTATATCCTGCCACTCATTTACTTGCTATTTCTATTCCTCTTTACTACCATCCATTTTCATATTCCCTCCACAAAGTAACGTATTTCATTTTAACAGCTTTTCAAAAATATGATTTCTCTCTTTCAGCTTCTGATTACTTTCTGCTACTTTGCACATCTGCTTCACATAATCTCTTCAAACCTTCCGAGTTTAGTGAGATTTTTATATTTTTTCCTCTCTGATCGTTTTTCTTCCTTCTTCTACATAATCTTCCCACTCCTCAGTTAAATATTCAAGAGTAGTAATGTGTGGTCGCCCGGAAACAGACTCTTATTAAGATGTCATGCGCATACTAATGAGCTAGCTTAGCAGGACTACAGGGTCGATTATTTATTTATTTATTTATTGTTTTTTTTTTTAATAAAATCTTGACGTAGATGGAATTTTTAAACTCATTTTACTTTTGGGATTCCATCAGTTGATTATAAATTGACCTTGTAGTGACTTCAAAACTTCAATTTGAAGGCTTGTATGTTTAACAGTTCACAACAATATGTAACAGTATGTATGATTAGCTGATTTAATGTTAAACTACTCGAATCTGCTTTGTACTTTAAAATTGCAACAAATATCCTCTTGTGTGTATATATTGTAATAATACAGGTGGTAAAACAGAAGGCCAAACCATGAGCCATGGCTAATACACAGTGTTACGAAGAAAGTATAATATGCACACATCCAAACATTTAAGTCATTTAAAAAATAACAAAAAAGCACATCAAAATCAAAAAACAAAAAAAAACACACTAAAAATACTACTAAAAAAAAAGACGATTAAAATCACAATGTCTCGACCCTAAGGTCTTCGTCAGGCAAAAACTTTTTTTTTTTTTTTTTTTTTGAGAGCAGTAGTGGCAGTGTGCCGATTTTTGTTTATTGATGGTGTCATACATACTGTTACCCATCAGTAATTATAATGAAAAAATATCAAGTTGTACAGTCAAGACCTGTTGATTGGTTAACTAAGTAACCATTTACAGTGACATTACTGTTTATTAGGATTATACAAGTCAATTCATTATGTTTTACAATACAAAATTACTGTAAAATACTATAATTGTTTACTGTAAAAAATGTTTTATGAAAAAAAAATACATTTAAATTGTGTAAATCTACTTGTATGGTGAAATTTAATTAAAAATGTAATTATATACGTATTTTTGTACAAAAAAGTATACTGTATAAAATCTGACACAAGTGTATTCTTTTTACAAACAAAAACAATTAATTTAACTTATTTTACGCAGATTTAAACACTATCCAGAAAACACACATTTTTACAAATTTATACAAATTTTATTGTATTTTACAGCAAATTTGTTTTGTAGAGTATAATGTATTTGCTTGTATAAATCTGTAATAACACGGCAAATGGCCAGGTAATTTAGTTAACCAGTCAAAATGTATTCTTGATTTTACAATTTCTAATTTTTATCCCAAAATTACCAACCTAATAACAAACGCTTAGATCAAAACAGCTCACAGTGTAGATGACACATCAATGTTCTTATCTATGATTATCAGCTATTACTGTCCATGAATAAACACAGGGCTTTACATTAATGAACTATCAGCTTGTTAACCTTTGCTGGTCTCATTTAGATTTCTGGACTGAGTGTGCATGGCTCACTAAGCCAGCATTGTTTTGAATTAATTAGAAGACGATTGGTAATTCCCCAATGTAAACCAATAGAAGGCTTCAAATTCATTTTAAAAAACCATACTCCTCCCCAGTGCAAGAGTTGCAGAGAGAGCAATCTATACGGCATCGGAACATATCTCTGAGGGATGCAATAAGAGCAACCTGGCTTGGAAACACTTGAGTGGTCAGAAACTCCACCGCACAGTTGATTTCTGTCTTTATCTCCTTCATTTCATCACTATTTCCCTTGCCCCCCTTTCCCCCACTCTCTCTCTTTTCTCCAGTCTCTCAATCTCTCCCTAGTAAAAGGGGCAGAGTTGCCATTTAAGACCAAATGGAGTCCATCAATAAGTTGTCACGGGGGACAGCCTTTGTGATAAGCCATTAGGTTGGGTTTCTACCCCATTTCCATCCATACCATCAGCTCTCCGCCCTTTATGGTGGCTCCAAAAGAGTAGCTTAACACCTACACATTGATCTCTATCACTCTTCAGTCACTTTCTAACACTGTTAAAGGAATAGCTCACCAATAAATGAAAATTCTGTCATCACTTACTCATTTTTATGTTGTTTTCCAAACCTGCATTGCTTTATTTCATCTGTGGAACACAACAGATGATATACTTAAGAGTGTTTGTCTATACAATAAAAGTCAATGGGGTCCAAAACAACAACAATAACCAGTTTTGAACAGCATGGAGGTGGGTAAATGTTGAAGAATGTTTATTTTTTTGTGAATTATCCCTTAAATACACTTTCATCATCTGAGAAGTCTCTTTCATTGAAATAAGTTGCTCCCTCTAATAGTTATGTTACTTCCCTTGATGTTCTGTAAGAACGGAAATGCATTGTACCACCCACATAATGTACTATACACAAACTCTGTACTTTTTCATAGAATATGCTTATGTTAAATAAAGTTTGTAGGATTTCTTAATAAGAAACCCTGATCACCCTTTCACAGACAAACCAGCAGAATAGCTGAATGAAGAGGAGATTAGTGGTTGTGATAGAGTGTTAATTCTATGAGCAAACCCAAACATGCTAGCTGTAATTATGCAACAACTCATTATGTTAGAGTACGCTGAAAGCTAATGCACACTGGTGCAATATGTTACTCGCTTTAGAGATTTTGTGGTAATGTGAAAATATATTGCCAGTGTTTATCTTTCTCCTAATGTGTGCAGAGGCTGACCAAAAAGAACAACAACAACAACAGACTAGAAATGTCTATCATGAGCTGTTGCTAAAACAAAGACTTTGTTTATCTCATTCGACCGAAGAGACAAGGCAAGCCAATTTGAGTTTTGCAGGCAGAAAGGTCAGCCTAATACATCAGGGTGATGTCTGGTTGAAAATCGAGATGCGGAAATATCAGACTTGCTTCTGAAGTGTCAAACATGGCAGCTGGCTGCTGTAAAACAGGACTGTTACTGCACTGCTGCTTTCTGTAGAACAGGCACAATGTATTAGTCAGTCACAGAAACCAAATGCATATGTGATCACAGCCAGGGAAAAAAGGTAAAGGATGCTACCAAGCCATGTGTTACTATATCAATACAAACTATAATACTCTCAATACAGATGCCATGCTGATCTTTATAAAGATTATTGGAAATGGAATCATCTGTCTCTCCTGAGTGTATCAGTTTAGATTCAGGACACTGGATTTTATAGATTAAGTCTTAATGGAACACAATTATGGATCTCAGCAGGGCAAAAAAAAAAAAAGAATAAATAAAAAGATACAAATTGACTTGCATCAATTAGTCAGAAATTTAATAGGTTAATAAAAATCTCTTAGATTTTATTTTTCTTTTTAAACATGCAACTCACAGCAACAGCTGTAAAATTGGCATTTGTTAAAAACAAAACAAATAAAACAACAACAAAAAAAACTTGAATAAATTGATCCCAAAAGATTCAGTCAGCTAGAATAATGATAAAACCTTGACCAAATTTGAAAGGCAAAATAAGCACAATGGAAACATTAGTGATTTACCTAGAAAAACAACAGATTTCCAGCTGGTGACATTGGAGAGCATAGCAATATTCTCGTCTTCCCTTTGAGGTCAATTTCCCAATTTTGTCTTTCTGCATTGGATAGTTAATTCACAGACCAACCTGAATGGAACCACTTAAATCCCCCGTGCATCCCATGTGCTAAATGCATTTCCACTGATCACCTCATGGGAGTGAATGCAGGCTCTGAAGATGACTGTCAATCATACTCAAACATGCTTTTCATCTGTCCAGTAATAAGGAACTGGACGTTATCAAGCTGTGCTCCGCTCGCAGACTTTCACCATGGCACTATGCCGGGCAACTATCCAAGCACTGATCAATGACTAAGTATCGCCAGCCTGCTAGCTGCAGGAAAACACAGACTAATTGAGGACTTGGAGGAAAGCCAGGCAAAGAAATTTGCACAGTGATGAGGTTTCCTCTCAGATAATTCATAAAGTGCTATTGGTGTGGGGAAAAGAGATTGACTGGTTTTCATCGGTAAACATGGATGTGCTGCAGTTTGATCTGGTGGCATGATTTGGAGATATTTCTCACCCATTTGCTTTTTTAGTCATTAATCAGAACAAATGTTCTACAGATGGCCTTCCCATTATGTGTAATTTAATCTTGTCTTTTCTCTCAATTCCAATACAAAATGGCATTCAGAGAGAGAACGAGAGAAAAAAAGACAGGGATGAAAAATTCAGTCATAATCTCCACTCTGCAATATAAACGTCTCACAATATAAACAGACTATATTGCTGATGACAACAAGAGGCAGATTTATATTCATCCACAATGAGGGACAGGATCTCCTGCCGTATGGGAGACTCACAAGCCCTTTGTTCACTCACGCAGATTTGAATTACAAGTACACCAAAAAAATCTGTTGGGACAGCAACAGGAAAAAGATAGTAACTTACAGCATTGAATACAAAGGAAAACGAACTTAAAAGAAAAAAAAGGGAAAACCTCAGAGGTGAGAGAAGATAGCAAGATTAAAGGGTTGAGGAGAAATATGAATGGGGGGGGGGGGGGGGGCAAAGAAATAAGGGGTTAAAGAGGGAGAGAGCAGAGTGAAAGAGAGTGAGAGAAACAGAGATAGTGAGGGAGAAAACGAGAGATAGAGACATGGAGAGAGATAACCAGTAGAGTAAGAGAGAGATAAGAAGAGAGAGAAAGAGGAGTGGGTTGATGTGATTTTCTCGACTGAACTGTCTGTTCTGTTTTTCATTCACTCTAATGTAATTGCCCATAAATCATTAATATTATTCCACCAGCCTAGCCAGGAGCCACACATCCCAGAGTGTGTGAAGTTCTCCTGATCACAATGCAACAGCCACACATATTTTTCTCTTTCTCGCTCTCACACGTAAACCTTAAAGACTGTCCTCAGGCGTTCTCACCGAACTCAGAGAAAGGACCATTAACTTTTCTAATTTAGCAGACATGCCCATTATTCAGATAATCAAGACTTATTTCTCTTTGAAAACAACAAAATGATCAGTCCATAGCAGTGAGATTATGGGATTTCGGATTTAGAGGGGCTCAGCCATGAGCATATGTGGCTCAGAGGAATATTTATCAAATATTAATATTCATATATTATCTTTGCTCCAGTGTCAACATAAAAAAAGAAATATATATATATATATATATATATACATAGTTCACCAAGGCTACATATATATATATATATATATATATACATTTTTTATGTCACTTAAGTTCACCAAGGCTACACTTATTTCATATCATAAAAAACAGCAATATTGTGAAATGTTATTAACATCCATAATAAATGTTTGTTAATGTGATAAATTTAAAATGCAATCTATCTATCTATCTATCTATCTATCTATCTATCTATCTATCTATCTATCTATCTATCTATCTATCTATCTATCTATCTATCTATCTATCTATCTATCTATCTATCTATCTATCTATCTATCTAACTACATTTTTTTCCTCATTTATTTTCTTTGTTTCTTATCCTTTTTTTCTTTATCTCCCTGAAGAGCCACATCAGCAAAGCTTGGTGTGATTTCAAGGTAGCCTCCATCATTCTTGTTCTAGTTGTATAATGTAACATTCGATGAAGGCAAAATGAAAACCAAACCTTTTTCTAGAATCTCAGCAGGATCCCCGGCCTCAGTGAGTGGTAATGCATGCATAGTCTTTTATGCATAAAAGACTATGGTAAAGCAGAATTGCAGAGCGTCTACATGCACGCAGTGGGCAGTCCTGCTGTGGAAAGCTAATTAGACTTATTTAAGCATTTTGAGCAGGTAAAGACACCCCGATAGGCTATGTACATCTTAATATAAGGATTGTTGTTTGCCTATAAAAACAACTCTACCTGGGTATGATGCACAGCACTTGCATCAACAGATTTGTATGAGGTTATTGCAGGGCCGGGTAGGAGACCTTGGAGACAAATCACCATACAAGTGAAAACCTGTTTGGAAAATGTTTTTTTTTTTTTTTTTTTTTTTTTTTTTATCATCGGCTAGAAATCATATCATTCCATCACAAAAAAAAAAAAAAAAGACTCTAAAACAGAAGCTGTCAGCATTGTTCTGTTTTAATATATTTGCATTATATGTTTGTATATGTTATGAATTATGTGTTTATATGTTGAATCATTACATTATAGATTATAGAGACAAACAACACATCACTAATGAGAAAACGTAAAGCCTGAATACTGAATAAAGTTCTAGTTTATATTAGTGATAGGCAATAATTAAAAAATTTTAATCGCGATTAATCACATGATTTTTCTGTGATTAATCGCATTGTATTGTGCAAAATTCAGTAATGAATTCAAAAGTAGTGTATTGCGCAATTTTATTTTAGAGATACTGCTGTACAGTATGAACAAAAGTGCAATAAATTAAATACATTTAAATGCAACACTTTAAAACAAATAAGGCACTTTTTACAGCAGTATTCCCTTTACATACGAGCAGTTAAAATTTTTCTTATAACTTAAACATTAATGTAATCAAATTAAAATCTCCTTTTGCTATTGTCACTGATTATAATGGGTTTGATAGTATTTTGTCGCATCCCACCATGCCGCTTGCGTCAGGTTTAGACACGGTGTCACTGATTATAATGGGTTTGATAGTATTTTATCGCATCCCACCATGCCGCTTGTGTCAGGTTTAGACACGGTGTCACTGATTATAATGGTAATGGTTCTATAGTATTTTGTTGTGTGCTCTCATTGGTCGAGACGCATGACGACACCGATCCCAAGCCAGTACTGATTAACATCCCACCCCTCCTGTGACCTGGTTTATATGTATGTGTATTCAGAGCCAGTAAGCAACGGACTTTCAAAATAATATTAATAATAATAATAATAATAAAAAAAAAAAAAAAAAAAAATACTGTTAATGCACAATAAAATAATTGGCGGCAATAATTAGTTAATGCGTTAACGTGATAATAATGCCTATGACTTGCCCAGCCCTAGTTTATATATATCCATATACCATAACCATATACCATATACCATAACCAATACTTTTCCATAACTGACCGAAATTTAAAAACATTGATAGACAACTCAAAATGCAATAAAGTTAAACTAACAATTAAAATACAATAATACAATATTTTATTTCATGATAGCTGGCCAAATTTGTGCCACTACTTCACAAATTCAGCAATGACAATACTAAAAAAAAAAAATATTGAGCACCAAATCAGCATATACTAATGATTTCTGAAGGATCATGTGACACTGAAGACAGGAGGAATTGCTGCTGAAAATTCAGCTTTGCCATCACAGAAATAAATTACAAAATACATTTTAAATATATTGAAATGAATTTAATTTAATTTAATTTAATATTAAATTGAAGTATTTCACAATATTACTGTTTTTACTGTATTTTTAATCAAATAAATGCAACCTCATTGAGCATAACAGACTTCTTTTCAAAAACATTTAATAACAATGCACTATATGATGCTCAGGGGAAAAACAATGGATAAAAATAGAAGCGTAACAGAAAATGTACAACCCTGCCCATCAAAGTGACTGATGATGATTATCTGTAGTGCAACCTCTGGGTTATACTATATACAATATCCATAGCACTGATTTGTCTATACAATTCAACTCAAAGGGTAATCGTTTCTAGACAGAGCCGTTGCTCTGAGACACAGATCTAATAATGTGTAAAATCTCAGATAAGCCGTGTCTTGACACCATGTGGCAATAGACAGAGAGGCAGAGCTCTTTTACTCCTCCTGCTTTTCTCAAAAGCACTGAAAAACATCCTCTCCATAGATACAGAAGCACACAGATCAATATAAAGGCTCACAGAAAATAAAAAAAACAACAACAAAAAAAAACACCTTGAACCACTACTGTACACACTCAGATGCCTCCTTCACATCCCCCTCAAACATACAACCACACAATACCACATTAAGGTTATGTGCTCCCACAGTTTGTCCAACTGCACCCTCTCTCGTGTGTCATCCTTGCGTGAAGGTTCACAAGCTCTTCCTGCACAGTATTCATCTGCACATGCTCCCTTTCACCCCTGAGATACTGCTAAACCAATATGAATAATGGTCTTTCCATTTGCTGCTGCTTAAATACCATATAGTGAGTATAGAGTGAACGTGTGTGGGAATAGAAGCAAAATACTATCACTGCACACAAAAAAAGAAAAAGGTTCTTCCCATCCTCATCACAGAGAAGTCAGTGCAGTGAATGATGGCTGATACTTTGGAGGATGGGAGCCAGCAGCTGAAGCCTACTAACTCCCATCAAACAGGGAGGCCTCTGGTCCTAAACTACAAATACCATTGGAACACCTCTAAACAATAAATATATTTAAAAAAAACTCATCACCATAATTCAACATATTTATGCACAGTTATTATTATTATTATTTAACAATAACTATAATAATAATAATAATAATAATAATAATAATAATAATAATAATAATAATGAAAGAGTCCTGTTTGTCTGGTTTCCTAATCCTTTCATTATTATTATTATTAGTAGTAGTAGTAGTAGTAGTAGTAGTAGTAGTAGTAGTAGTAGTAGTAGTAGTAGTAGTATGGATATAATAATATGTTTAATATTTTAAATATTGCATATTTAATCATTTGTCATTCATGCATGCGAAGATTGGTAAGTGTTCACCAAAAGGATTTATAGCTTTTTGAAATTTAACAACAATAATAGCAGATTTAACTAACCAGAATAAAACAGGTTTAATTAAATCTCAATTAAATACAACATACTGTACTGTCAATAATATGTTGTATTTAAAAACAAAGAGAGAAAAGGCAGTTTACTGTCTCTCATACAATTGTGTAGACATATGGTGCACTCTTTCTTTCTCTGTCCTTTTCTTTGTTAGATGTCATTCAGAAAAAGCTCACTCCTGATTAGAGTGGAAACAGGTGAGTGACTTTTCTCACAGGTTGAGTGGCAGGGAGACACCGCAGAGTCATTTACTCTGCCTGTGAGATGTGGGTCGGGTGAGTGGTCACAGAAATTTGAGATGAGATCTATGTGGAGGAACAGATGGATCAGGGTCAAAGGAAAGGTGATGGGTAGATTGTCAAATATACTCAAAGGAGGCAGGGGGTTTGTGAGAAGCAGGCAGACAATACATTATTTAAGTGAATGTCCCTGTTGATAATGCATGAGGAGCATTCAGGTTATTTTTGAGACCATTGTAAGTAATATATACTATGATATATTATGTGTTGTTGACATATTTGCTATGCTACCGTTTTTTAAAGGATGTCACAAAAGCAACTGGAGAGCACTGAACTGTGAAGACCCTTAAACACAACCACAATCAAAGGTTTTCCAGATAAATCAACCAAACAGTTAACAATCATATCCAGTGCAAACACCAGGATTTTATGCACTAATTACCTGTAATCCAGTTCAACCTGGTAATCGGAGCTGATTTAGTGTACCTCCTTTTAATTTAAGTCAGTAGATTTGTTGTTTTACTTCCATATCATCGAACATAAGTCCATCACTGGTCTACAGTTCACAGCAATCCATTTTACAAACTAGCCTATCAATCTGTAAGATTTAGGGGCATTACAAGATATGCAATATATAGTATGCTATATTTTTAAGAGTTGGTCCAAGTAAAGATAGTCGTCTTTCAAGTATAGTCTATTTTTAAAATGTCAATTTAAAAATAGTTCAGCTTTAACAAAAGCATTCTATTCATTGTGTATCGCCTACTTTCAGTAAATGTGGCTTGGGAGGTTACAGGTCAGCAAGAGTGATTAAATGTGTTAAATATTTAACCTTTTTAAAATATATAATTAATTGCATTAAATGATGGTGTTAAATTGATAGGCCTACATGCTATAGATTGCACCCTATTTACAAAAGTCAGTGTTTTTGCCTGGCAACACTTTTCAAAATATCTTCTTTTGTGTTCCACAGAGAAAAGAAAGCCATTCAGATCTAGAATGACATTAGGGTGATTAAATGACAATTTTCATTCTTTGGGTGAACTTACCCTTTTACATTTACTATGAAATTCAGATTTGAAGGCTTAGATGAATAAAAGAACACTTATTCATTGATTCACTGCATGCCTCATCTCAATGTGCTAAGTACAGCTCTATTGATCTCTCAGTTCTGACTGAGGGAGCAAAGAGCTCATGTCAATGGCAAACACAAGCACTACGGATAACTTTGAGGGAAGCACTGACCCATTACCGCAGGATCACTATCATCTCCATGACCCGCTGACTAATGAGATCATTTTGTACTTAACTGTGTTGTCATGATTTATTCAGGCTGCTGTTCAGGTGCCCTTAAGAATCCCAATATGTGTAGAACAAGAGAAGTTAAAACAACGAATAACACAGAGAAAGACAAAGAGGTTAGGGATCTTAAATTAATTGACATGCTCAATTTCATCATTATTGTCACTAAAGCCATTGTGACTCAATAGACTAATTTAAATAACACCCCAATTCTTCTAGCCATCTCTTAACGTGTATGTTAATTCCTGTATCAGAGTTTAAAAGGATAGTTAACTCTAAAATGAAAATTGTGTAATTTACTCACCTTCTTGTCGTTTTAAACCTGTATGACCTTTTTTTCTTTCTTTCTTTCTTTTCTGAAAGGCTGCTCTCTAGGATGGGTAGGCATTTGTGTCTCTGCCTTCATTTCTCCTCCAACTCTAGCTTTCAGTGGATACCTGCCATCTCTGAAGGTGTTCTCCTCCTGCCTGTGTGACCGCACTCTTGTCCCAGATTGCCTCACGTCCCTCAAGTGTCACGCAGTTAAATTTTTCATCAGGCACTAACAAAACCTCAGTGGAATGAAAGTGTCGTTCTCTCGACTCACCCTCTCATGTGCCTCTGACTTGCCCTCATAGCATCTCTGACAGGATTGTCTCTGCAGCAGATGCTGGGACGAGGCCTCCACCAGGGAGCCAGCAAGTTAATTCCATAATTCACAGTTCGAAACCATCATGACTCGTTTTAGCAACAGGGAGTTTCATCAAGAATGAGGGTTACCATGGTGGAATTTGGCAGCTGAAATTCTTTCATACAGCTCTTTTCCCTCTTTTTTTTGTTATCCTGAAAGTGGGTTTTAAAGGGACAGTTCAAGCTAAAATTAATATTCTGTCACCATTTACTCACTCTCATGTCGAGTAGGAAACTTGTGAAAATACTTAAGAAATATCTTGACCATACAACAATATTCAGAATAAATGATTTGTTCATGAATCATACTGATCCAGACTCAGTGATCTGCTAACTGGTGGGAAATATTATTGGTGAATATTTATATATTAATATGGTTTGGACAGCCATATTAACTTATGTTGTATGGAAAATACCTACAGTACATGAAGATTCCAGTTTGGGTCAGTAAGTCATGTTTAAAGGGTAGCTCACCCAAAAATAAAATTCTGTCATTAATTACTGTCCCTCATGTTCCAAACGTCATCGGAGCGCAGATTAGATATAGATATATATATATAAATATATATATAGATATATAAGACCTTATATTATCATCATATATATAGCATAGATATTGTATATATATATATATAATATATATATATATATATATGTATATCTATATATATATATATATCTATAACCATATCTATGATATATATATACATGTATATATATATATATATTATATAGAACTATTTTAACAAATACATTACTACCTTTCTTTTCCTTACGATGAACCACTGATGTCACATGAACTATTTTAACAATTGCCTTACTACCTTTCTGGGCCTTTGGACAGAAAAGGGTCAGAAAGCTCTTGTATTTCATTGAAAATATCTTAATTTGTGTTCCGAAGAGGAACGTACAAGTACAGTATAATTTCATTTCTTTAAAGTTTTTATTATTATTATAAACTCATATGGCTTAAGATTATGAATATAATGCAAAATCAAATTTCCTTTACCAGGCTTAAGATTATGAATATAATGCAAAAGGGTTTTTTTGTGATTAAAAGTTGTGGTCACCATTAAATTCTGTTGCATGGAAAAGAGATGTGTGGAAAGTTTTCAAAATATCAAATTTCCTGTTCCATAGAAGAAAAGAAAGGGTGAGTAAAAGATGACAGAACTGTCCATTTTATGAGTATTCTCCCTGTAAAAGAATCATGAACATAATCACACAGACAAACTCATGCCACATTGCCCTCTGTCATTAATTCCCATAATCTCTTCACCTTTACTGTTTTCAAATTTCCTGACAGACTTGACCTTCCATCTGTCTCAGAGCATGGCATTTAACAGCTCCTTGCTTTCATACTTCATAAACACCAACAAGGAAGGACATAAAGAGCAACTACAGCACAGCAAAAATAAGATGTCTCTTTTACACAAAGTTATTAAAACTCACAAATTCTGCCAGCACAATACATTTGTTCTGCAAATCATCACAACTAAGCCGCAGCCAGACTGGCCCTTACAGGTATATGTGTGCGTATGTGAACACAGGGCAGCGGTGTGGCAATAGCTTTCGATAAGGACAGAGAAGTTCCTGTCAAAGAGGCACCGGGGAGCCATTTATCTCACACAAGCCTAGGTTCTGGAGACCAGAAAGTCAGTGCCACCATCTCTCAAGACACTTTCTTCTGTTCGCAGAGGGTCTGAAAAACATGATGGATCATTGGGGGCGATTGAGGTGGCTGGACTTTTGCAGTAAAGTATTATGGCTGTTTTTATATCTCTGTTTATGCTAGTGCTGCTAGTGATAATTCATTATGCAAAAGCTAGATCAGAAGGACTGGCTAAATCAAGCATGTACTGTTTCTGCATGCTTGCACTGAAGACATTATCATGCGACTCACATGCAGGCACACATGCTTAGACATGCACGGCTGGACCTACATGTGCTATCCACAGATTACATAGCCAAGCACATGGCTCTTCCTGATGGATGAGTGTTGGCTAGAAAAAAAAAAAAAAACGCTGTAAATATTCAGACCTCTGTCTCATTGGAGTTGTACATTTCAGAGGCTTCTAACGCTTCCAACGCTTCCCAATTGCAAACATGCCTCGCCTCCCTCTTTTCAGGTTTTCATCTGTTGAGGGAGTGTTTTCCAAGAGATAATTTCTGCAGGTATCACTCTGTCATTTGTCATCGAGCACAGATGCAGCAGAGGAAAAGCACAGTGAGAGAGAGAGTCCTGATTATTTGGATTAAAGAAAAACACTGCAGAGTGACCGTGACAATGCTGTAATTAGTAGATATTAACATCAATTAATTATCTCATGACTCGAAGGCTAAATCATTAACGTCATTTGGTTTGAGAAGTGTTTACTTAAAATAAATTGCTGAAGAAACACCTTGCGAAAGTTTTACATTATCTTTTGTGCAGCTTATGCATTTCTGCTTGCATTTTGCATTGCATGTGACTAGATTTAACTATTTTAACCTAAAAATGTGGTAAAATCTAAATTAATTAATAATTGGTTACATCAACAAAAAGTCTGTTTAAGGTAACATCTGACATGTTAAAACAAAACAAAATAAAGAGGAAAAAATATTCTGGTCTGTAGCTCAATAGTCAATATTTCTAATTATTTTAATGTAAATATACACTTATTATAAGTAAAATGGTACTTTTTCAAGATTTTAAAAATAGACAGTTGCAATTGTTGTTACTTCTTTTTCTAAAAGGATCTGGCAACACTAGGTGTAGGATTAAATTCCTAACCTCAATTGGCCCCAAATTCCTAAATTACTATCCTAACCACTATTACTAAATACTAAAGATTTATGATTTCTTACACATCAATATGCAAATGCACATGCTTGAAGTATAAGCATTAAAAAGTAGCAAGAGTTTCTAGAAACTACGCAAATGTGTGTATTAAAGTAATGGGGAAATCAAGCAGTTGACCGAGTGAGCAGCTAAACATCATAAAATAAAAGGAAAGCGTGATGTGGACAGGCTCTAAATTCTCATCAGGTCTAAAGTGCCAAACTCCGATAGTAGGATGTGATAAGCATCATTACCTGTGCGATTAATGAGGCATGAGATGAGCCCATGTCTTTGTTTCTTTGTAAAGATATTACGGTTGCCAAATACTCCCTCATCTATAATGCACGGAAAACACTATCAGTCTCTGTTGGTGTTTATGAACCTCTAATGCTATCACACAGTGGATACTCCATTTTAACTTCTGAGCAGCATCAAAAGGCCTAGATTAATGGCAGGATACATTTGCTGGAGCAAAGCCATCATCACATACAGAATGCTGTGAGGATAAAGCCTTCTAAAAATATGCTTGCAGGCGCTGTTGTGTTTTATCAGCTTGTGCAGGCTGCTGGGGAAGTGCTAGTTATTGCTAAGCTGAGGCCTATGGATGTGTTAGTGTGTGTATGTGTGTGTGTGTGCACCTGATGCATATTTTCTTGTTCCTGTCTGGCCTCCACCTTCAATTCACGCATGTATTTTCCAGAAAGTTAAAAAAAAAAAAAAAAAGCAAAGCATAGCAAAGCAGGTGGAGCTCATCTTAGAACTACTCATCAGAAACGAACCAGACAGTAAAACAGATCAACTTCATGCATTAACATAGTCTTCAACCAGACTGAACTCAAGCAGAATCATCCCAGCATCCCCTGCTGTTTCTGTCTAACTCCTTCTTGACCATCTGTCCACCCAGTGTTCTGTATCCATGTCTAAACTGCATATATCTGTCTATCTACAGTACATACATGTCTTGCTGTATCTATGTGGGCTTGGATGCACATCTATCTGCTCATCCATGCATACAGTGTTGGGGAGTAGCTAGCTACAAGTAGTACTAGCTACTAGCGTAAATACATTTTTTCAGTAGCTTTACAGTAGCAACGCTACTTTTAAAACAGTAGCTTTTTCTGTAGCTAACTACCTTTTCCCACAAGTGGCAATGTAGCATGACCAAACGCTACATTCCGTTTTGCGTTCTGATGAGTCACGAGCAAGTGCACGTAGCATCCTCTTCTGACTAAATCACTAACTAAATTTGATCATTACCACCACCTGTTGTGATATCACGCATCGCACGGCTTTTACAGTCTTTCCATTGACAAGAGATCGTCTGATGATATTGCAAAGGATGTACAGGAGTGGATATTTCACATGAATCATCTATAATTTACGCAAAACAAAGATTAAAGGTGCTGTATGTAGGATTGACACCGAGTGGTTGAACTAGGCATTGCAGTCCACATTCAAAATATTGGAGAGGGTTTTTATATTTCACCCCAGTCCCCCTCCTCTATCTTGACGCACATCCTGCTCTGACCCCTTTCATTTGCCAGCTTCCATGACTGAAAGGAAATAGACTGTGTTTCCCGCCAACTTCAACCCAGTGTGCTGAAATACAACTGGGTAAACTGACGATGGGTGGGTTTCACAAACCAAAACAGAGACTGAAATCCAGCCCGGAACGCACATTAAATATATTAAATTAAAATATAACTTAAAGTTTTTCAGATAAACAAATATATTAACTTAGAATGTTTCTTAAATATCTGCAAATATATTATGCTATTTTTATGCTTTATGCATGCAGCTAATGATTAACGTCTCTATTCACAGTCAGTAAATGCCTCATGAGATGTGAGTTTAACCTGCTTATTTTATGACTCCTCTGTATCCAGTTTAAGTTGCATACATTTTGTTAAAGTGTTGTTTAAGATAATAAAACTATATAACTATAAAGTAGCCTATTTTATTATTGTGTGTATCAGAAATCAAAATCAAATGATTGGGACACTTTTGTCAGTTTACAAAAAACAAAAGATTGGGACACTTTTATCATTGAAATGGCTTGGAAAAGTGCCCCTATCAACCTGAATTCACCCTACTCTTTGAAATCATGATTGCATTACAGTATGTTGTTTTAAACCCCAAATATTTTACTAATAACTTTATATTTTACTTATAACTTCATTATAATTCCTCATTAATAATTTAGTTATTTGTATATAGTAATTGTAATATATATATATATATATATATATATATATATATATATATATATATATATATATATATATCAAATTATACATTCATATAGCGTAGTTTCAATGTAGCTATATGATAGTAACTTGTAGTGTAGCTAGCTACTTTTTCAGAAGGGTAGCTTGAATGTAGCTTAACTACTTTAATTAATGAGTAGCTTCTAGCTGGTCAAGCTACAGTTTTAGAGTAACTTCCCCAACACTGCATCCTTACATCCTGCTATCTATCCATGCATCCATTCTCCTTATTACGGGAATGCTTCATTCATCATTCATCTGCTTCCTTTGCTGGTCCACTTTCATCCACTTATCTCTCATGTCTGTGTGTCCATGTGAGACAGAGGGTTAGTTACAGCAGTTATCGGGACAGGTGTGAGGGTTGAAAAAGGCACTCTCGGCTCCATCCCGAATACTATTCTAATTTTAGTTCACCCTGCAATGCAGGTGATGCACAGTTTAACTACCGCTGAAGCACATACACCCAATGACATCCCTCCTCTCAGCACTGTCAGAGAGAAAAGGGTAGCATAGTCTGTAGGGATGCACTGATACTGATATTTTAGTGGATACAAGCACAGATACTTGCTTTTTGCTACTTGCCTGTATTTTCAGCGTGATCTCATAAGAATTTGTATGTATTTTACATAAAATGTGGTTCTGCAACATGTATATTCACTTACGTACGCACAGACACTAAAACATACAATACTGAAGTATTTACAGAATCTAAATGTACGTATTGACACCAAAAACTTAAATTATTTACAAATTAACAACTTTAAAGACTTACAAATGAATCCTTATGAATGGAGCGTTTGCCCCTACATCATGGTTTGGTCAGTTACCCGGATACGCGGCCATATTGGAGATACTCGGATAAAAACAACAGCATGGATTGCAAGATTGTTAATGTACTACTGAAGATTTGGTTCACTAATTTATGATGTCTTAAAACCATGGAAATAACATGTGGAAGCTGCAAGATCATATTGCCCACTTTCACACCACAGGTAAATGTGACCATCAAAATGCACAAAAAATGTATGAGTGCAAGATTTGTAAATATTTTAAGTTTTTAGCTGTAATGACGCAACAATTTTAAGTTTTAAACATTGTAATGCATCCAAAATTGTATGTTTCAGCATCAATCAAAATGCACAAAAAATGTATGATTTGTGCTTGTAAACATTACCTACTAATACCTTCATATAAACAATGAGACTTATGATGCAATACAGCAGAACGAATGATTTGAGGCATACTTTTCAAACAGGACACAATATGATCACTAAGGCATTTCTTAAATTCATATAATATTATTAATATATTAAAATAATCTACTAATAATCTAATCAATTGTAAATTAAAATACTAAAAAACATAAAATCAACATGCAATCAAGTCTTTCAACCCCATCTATAGCTTTTATAATAATGTTTTTACTGAAGAACATGCAGTTCTTGAAATTCCTGAAATCATGGTTAAGTAATATATCAGTACTCCTAGTTTCTATAAATAGAAAAGGCGGGACCTCCACTTCTATAACTTGTTTCCACCTCTTATAATGTCTCGCACAGTACTGTTCTTTATGCCAATACTTGCATCCTTGACAGATTGCTTATGTTTTTGCATGCACAAACTATCCGTGCATCAAAATGTGCAGACAGATGGGTTAAATGATGATTTACAAATCTCATGATCAACTACAGAACTGACAGTGCCCACCTCTATATTGAACAGGCTTTGTTGACAGTGCTGCATAACAAGACTTCTGTGGCATGTTGAAGCGTCATGTGAATCATGGCCGTCTCATCTCTCTGGCAGCAATCGGAAAACTGGAGACAGCAGCACAGTGCCCATAAAAGGGGCAAAAAAAAAAAAAATTAAACAAGCTAAGGTTAATTTTCTCTGTGGTGTTTAATACTGCTTTTTCATTAGAAACTGTTCTCTCTGGATTTGAAAAATAATAGGTCGCAGTCAGTCCTCTAGATTACAGTGAGTGAATTGCAGTTTTTTTGTGGTCATAAAGAGATTTGATTTTTGCCCTTTATATATTCATGACCATTCTCTGACTTCCATTAGACATGAATGATTTATTCTTTTGAGGCTGCAAGTGAAATTTGGCCCAATCATCTGATTTTCTCATCTGAAAACCCCTCTGGTCCAGAAGGACTCAGCACAAATTACTTAAAACCATCACAAGTCTTTGTCTCAATATTTATATTTTTTCCCTTTGTGAAAGGTGAGGTGGAGCCCTCATTCTCCATCAGTGATGTCTGAGGAAGATGAGAGGTCTTATCTGCTGTCTTCAAAGGATCACGTGGCAGCAGAGATAGAGGACTGCTGCCAGGCTACACATCCCCTGCCTGCAGGGCTTGTTTGCAGCTCTGTTTTGCTTGGGTTGCTGTGATATTTCAGCACTTGGGATGTGGATGACTCTCAGTGACCCGTGTCTACACAAATCACTGATGCTATCAACCAGAATCTAAATACTGAATAATACACGTGCGCAATAACTAGAGGAGGAAAAAATAGGCATAACTAAAGAGATAAATAGCAGAGGCTGAAAGACCATGAAAAAAGACATGGTCTCATACAGTAATCTTTGTGAATTAAATTTGTTTGAACCAATGTGCAGATATTTTCACAGAAATTACCATTCAACAACATGTTTGCACATAATTGCCTCTAAATTTAGGATAAATTTCAAAACCAATTCAAATCAAACTGCATATATGTAAAATAAAAATTTATATAATATGAATTATGTTTTATAAATACATATTACTATACATTACTATAATTTTATATTTCTAATACAATCCCAAAAAAAAAAATAACGTAATTTTATAGAATATGTATCTTTATATAATATTAATTTTATTAATAATTTATTTTCTAAACATTTAAACAAAAAATATTATATATAATAATGCAATTTATTTACTTGTATACAACTACGACTATTATTACTACATATAATACAATTTGTTTTTAAAAGTATTTAAACATGTATATACATACACAATTATTATTATTATTTCTAATATCTGTAATTAGGGGGACCATATGAGCCGTTCATACGGGACATGTCCCAGCCAGGATTTTAATATTGCCTAAAACATCCAAAGCAGTTTGACCAATAACATGCAGGTATTATACATAATCGACCAATCGTGGGGCTGCGCGTGAGAAGGTGAGATCTACAGGGAGCAATCAAAGCGATGCAAATATGCACACGTGTTCGTTCGTTTGACTTGAAGCGTTGCGCCTCAAAAAAAAAAGACAGCAAAGTAGGTGCGAGAGCAATCCGAAAGCATAAGGAGCAGTCTGCTCTGCTCTCTAGCTCACATGAATGTCACACAACGATCGATGCTATCATCTGATCATCATAATGAAATGGTAATAAAACATTTTTCGGCTCATATCATCATAAACAAATGATAAAGTAATGCTATCCTATCTATAATCTATGATGTCTCAGAAAATGAGTATGCAGTTATAATTGAATGGTATTATGTAGAAATGACACAGTGATGGGCAGCAATAAAGTGCCCTAGACATAAAGGAACAGGTCAGTTTAATTTTACGGTTAATAAAGGAAATAGCAGCATAGTGTTGAAACATAACCCTGTGTTTGGGCTCAAATGCAAACAAACATCATCAGCCCTCCAAGTACTGAAAGCGGAAGATGGAGGAACAGAAACACAAGCGACTTAGTTCAAAGCAAGGACAGTACTCTCCAAATGACCAGCACCTGGGAATAAACCATCACCAAGACAGGCAACATCAATATTCAGAGAATAAATGCTTGCCACTTCCTATTACTCATCCTGTAGTCTGTGTAACTCTGGGGAGTCTCACCGAAACGTGCTGGGAAGAGAGAAGGGATAAGCATGATCCGTGATATCTGTTTACGTTGTGGGCAGATGGCTCCCTAATGCATGGATGGGCTCGGAGTCCTGGAGTTGTGAGTCTTGAGCCTGGTGGTTTGTTTTACCAGCAGACCTTTGGCACCAATATTCAGCTTTCATTTAGTTCCAGTGTTGTATTCATCTGTAGCAAAACCAAATGGACAAGTGGACGCAAACCAAATATGTGATTAGCTTAGCATGCAAGCAATGGATGGATTTTGCGTCAGAGCCATTGACTGAAGCTGGATGTTGCATGCAATTTGTTGTTTGCTTGTCGTATTGTCTAAATTTGATCCGAATGAAATCTTGAGCAAAAGCAATGGCAGAGTGTGTACATCAACGGCCATTCAAGCCAGACTGTACATTTTAACTAAGATTTTGGTCACAGCTGACCAGTGTATTAAGCCAACATTCAGAGTATCTGTCTGGAGTCAGTTGTGACTGGGAAAAAAAAGGTAATGGAACTGCTCATTATTCAGAAGAAATTAATTTTGGTATGCTAATAAGGAAAAGAAACTAAGTGATTTATATTTAAGATCATACATCACATCACACTATGTAATCTGCACTCCTATTGGTTCTTCATCAGATGTCATAACAGCAGTCACGCTTGCAAATTCCTGGCAATCTGTCAGAGGCTGATTCAAGACTGGTGATTTCGCCCTACTGTATGACAAATTAAATCTTACAATCTCCAAAATTCGTCTCAGATGGCAAAATCACCACAAGTATGCAACTCTGAGTAAGAGCAATAGTGGCGTTTGGAGTGTTTAGACAGCAGACAATAGTGGAGCTGAAGAGATTCTCTCTGGAACACTCACACTGGTGCTTAAGATGCCATTTTGGCCTCTCTTTCTAGATTCAATTAGTCTTTGCTTACTACTCAGAACAGGAATACTTTTACAGTCAATCTTACTGTTCTGCAACCTCTCGTAAATTTGAAAGCACTTGGTTTTTTTTTTATTTTTTATTTTTATTTGTTTGTTTGTTTTTTTGTTCAGGCTGTTGAGATCAATCCCAAAAGCAAACCTTTACTCCAGTAAATTTGTGACACAACTGGGAATAAATGGCACTACTGGTGGGCAAAAGTTTGAAACACGTTTTTTTTTTTATTATTTTCTTTTCTTTTTTTTTTTGCAATTTGCCTCATGCTTATCAAGGTTGAATGTATTATTGTGAAATATTACAATTTAAAATAATAGTTTTCTATTTGAATATATTTTCAAATCTAATTCATTTTATTCCTGTGACGCAAAGCTGAATTTTCTGCAGCAATTACTCCAGTCTTTAGTGTCACATGATATGACCCTTCAGAAATCATTTCTAATAAGCTGATTTGGTGCTCAAAAATATTTATTATTATTAGCAGTTAAAAACAGTTAGTTCCCCTGCTTTTTAGAGAAACAAATGACCCTGATTTGATTTAAGCAGGGATGCATCAAATTAATAAAACATTACAGTAAAGAATTGTATAATGTTTAAAAAATAATAAAAAATATATATATTTTATATATATATTATATATTTTCAAATAAATCCTGTCCAATGAACTTTCTCTTCAAAGAATCCTGAGGGGAAAAAAATAAAGTAAATATATATATAAATATTTCAGTGTACATATACTTATTTTAAAGGGGATGAAGTGCCTAAAAGACAGAATAAAGTCACAAGGATTTGTGAATGTTATACAAACGTTTTCAAATACACTCATTTAACCATTGAGAATCTCAGAGGAGTGGGTCCAGTTGTGTTTTGGAAGTCCAATTTCCTGAATTCCTACTTGATTTCAAACTCACACATTTCTTTCAATGATGGAACTTATGTGCCCCTTCAAATGCCCCTTCAGATCACTGTAAGAATTACAATACTGCCTTTCTTCATTAGTATAACACACCACTGATGATTGGGCCAAGATGTTTTGTGCCATTTAGAATTGGTTTGCATTGAAAATGTTATTCAAAAAAGTGTCATTCAAGCACATTATCATACAATCACTGTGTTCTCCCTATTGTAAAACTGTATAAAAATAATTGCAATTTAGCATTATTACTGCCATCATTAGTACCCTAAAAAAATAAGGTCAGGAGTTTCAGTGTACAAAAGACGAAAGGTAAACAGTCTCTGATATGGATGTCATCATATCAACACCTTCAGTGATGATGACTCACTTCTATCTGGTGTCTGCTGAGCATGTCTGGGCATAACAAGGGTCATATGATGTGATGCTGTGTATGAGGGATGATGGGATTAGAAAGGACTAAAATTGAAAAAGGCACTGGTTCTCAGAAATGGGTACAGATATGATGTTAGAGCTGGATGCTAAGAAGATTAGCGAGTGACATTATTTGTATATTGTGGCAAAACAGTCAGAGTTGAAATGGCAGGAGATTACTTAGTGTGTTTTGGCAGGGGGTGGTCAAACAAGGATAGCTATCGCGCACACACAAGCATGACAAATACATAAAAATGAACGTAAATGAAGCTATGCAATGACATGTGACTGCCTACATGCTGAAGACCAAAACAGAGAATATTGTTCTCAAACATGGATAGCAATTTGATCCCTTTTATCATCCTAATACCCTGCCCATGTCTGGGTTTGCTTCTGCTTTTGGGACATAAACTTTTTGAGAGCAAATAAAAAAATAAATCCCAGCATTGTTGTTCACCAGCATATACTGTGGAAGCTGATATACCGGTGCCTTTACCTGTGCCTTCTTAACCCTGCAAAACTTAAAATGATATATATATGTATATGTACACAAAATACCAAAATACGTAAGAAAAAAAAAAGTATAAATAAACAATCAAACAGTGCGTATAGTAAAAAAATATAATATACTGGTACGATGGTACAGTACATACGGTAGAAAATATTAAATATTTTAAAGAAACTAATCAAAAACACATCACTATCAAAAAACATATACAAAAACACATTCAGTAATTTCCTACTTCTGTCTATCAAAGAACCGTGGCAAAAACACATCATTGTTTATATATATATATATATATATATATATATATATATATATATATATATATATATATATGTATTATAAATAGTGATATATATATATACCGTATATGTGGGGAAAATATATACATATATATGTATTATATATATATATATATATAGATATATGTAAACAGGGAATTACTTTGAGGTGGTCTCAGTAAGTGAGCTGCCCCTCAAAGCTGGTGCACACTATCCACCATACTGAGAAGTTCTGTATGACTTAAATATCCACCCACACTGGTCAGCATGCTCTAGTCCTTTCATGCTAACAAACAGACCAGTTATTATGTTTTAAATCCTGGTGAAAACCACAATACGGGCTCAAATTACTTTGAGGTGGTCTCAGCTTGAGTCCCCCTCAAAGCTGGTGCACACTCCCTCAACTGAGAAGCTGAACTCCACCCAGGCATGCTCTAGTCAATGCAAGGTGAGGTGAAAGGAGAGAGCTTGAGTCCCTCCCTCAACGCTGACAGACCACCCCACAGGATGAGGTGCAGCGGTGCTCCCCTCCTGCCCTTCTGCCAGCTGGGGCTCCAGGAAAAGGCAGTGCCAGAGACCAGAGACTTTCATATGTAAATGAGGTGCAGCAAGAGACCTTTCTGTCTCCTAACACAGTTTTTTTGCTTTGATTTTTTCCTCCTTCTCATGCTGGAGCGGAGCTCATAAAATCCTACGCAGGCGGCCACATGGGGTGCAAAAATTTACCGCATTACAGGAAAGCGCACAACATCAGTGTCACCATTCTGAATTCATTTGCTTCCTGTTATTGGGTGAATCACATAACAGTTCTACAATAAATGCCCTTTATCTCATGGTTGTTCCAGCATGACTGTGTCATCCCATGAGTTATTTCGGAGCTGTTTAAATGTAGCATTTCTAGCATCAAAGTAGCAGAGAACTAACCTACAATGTACACACAGACAAACTCAGATTGCATTCAGTCCCATATCTGACTCACAGCTGTGACTTTTTGATTTTTTAAAGCTTTGACAGGAGGTTGAACTTTGAGAGATCAGCTATTTATCTGTACATGGCTTGCATATTTAGTACAATTTTGTTTTTCTGTCTCCTATTCCTCGATCTCACACAAATCTGTCTAAACACATGTGTAAATACACACCTGAGGTGCTGTGCCTCATTCTCCGTCTAAATAAGGCAATGCTGAAACTCCTCAAACACAGATGTACACACACAAACTCTCTCGCTCATCAACGCGCCATCACAGGACTCTTCAGGGGATGTTCTATCCTCACAGCAATATTCTCTCTTTGCTGAGATCTCAAACTGTGAAACAGCTCTGCCATCTTCAATCAAAGGAAGTCCTGATATAACATGGAAACGACTCAGCTGTCAGTTAGTGTATAGCAGCCTAATGCGTTTGGTGATGGTCTAGTAATTGTTGAATTAAGGGAAAACTGTCATTTTCTTCTTGTCTTCATGTGAAACAGCTCATATTATAAGTAAAGACTTTGATGCCGATGAAGATGTCTGCTAAGAAGCACATCTTCTGTTGTAGTCACTGAGGTTTCAACATTCAATAAAGCACAACCGTGCCTCTGGCAGAAAGAGATGTAACACTCTAAATTCATCACCATTTCATTTTCATTACAGTCTTAATGTGTTTATGTGCACCTGCTCTACATAATTGCTCTTCTTTGATAAACATCTCATAGATACTCCATAAATCAAGGTTTCCAAGGAGAATGTGCAAGATAAGATAAATTCTAACAAGATAAGATAAATGTGGTTGAAAAATATTTTTTTTCAGAGAATACGCACACACTACTTTAAACGTTTGGGGCTAGCAAAATGTTTTAATGCTTTTGAGTCTCTTATGATCAAAAATGTAATTTTGGAAAATGTTATATATATAAAAACAGGTTTATATATGTATATATATACACACTACTGTTCAAAATTTAGTCTCTTCAACACACCAATGTTGAAAATTTGGGGATCAGTAAGACTTGTAATGTTTTTAAAGAAGTTTCTTATGCTCATCAAGGCTGCATTTATTTGATCAAAAATACAGAAAAAACTGTAATCTTGTAAAATGTTATGACAATATAAAATAATGGTTTCTATTTTAATATACTTTAAAATATAATTTATTTCTGTGATGCAAAGCTGAATTTCCATCAGCCAGTACTCCAGTAAAGTGTCACATGATCCTTAAGAAATCATTCTAATATGCTGATTTATTATTAGAATTATCAAAGTTGGCAACAGTTGTGCTGCCGAATATTGTTATTATTGCACTATTTTTTTGTGAGATTCTTTGATGAATAAAAAGTTAAAAAGAACAGCATTTATTCAAAATATAAATCTTTTCTAACAACATAAATCTGCTATCACTTCTTATAGATTTAACATATCCTTGCTGAATAAAAGTTTAAATTTCTTTCAAAAAGTGAAAGAATAAAAATTTACTGACACCAAACTTTTGAAAAGTAGTGTATATTGTTAGAAAAGATATTTATGAAAAAAAAAAATAAATAAATAAATAAAACATTTCTTTTTAACTCATCAAAGAATCCTGAAAAAAAAAAAAAAAAGGTTCATAGGATCCAAATAAATATTAAGCAGCACAACAGTTTTCAGCACTGATAATAAATCAGCATATTACAATGATTTGAAAAACATCAATAAAAAAACTGAAGACTGGAGTAATGATGCTGAAAATTCAGCTTTGAATCACAGGAATAAATTAGATTGTAATGTATATTAAAATAGAAAAAAAACAAGAAAAAAAAAAAACATTATTTTACATCATAATAATAATAATTCACAATATAATTTTGTTTTTTCTGTATTTTTGATCAAATAATTGCAGCTTTGATGAGCATAAGAAACTCCTTTAAAAAAACATTAAAAATCGTTTTGATCCCAAACTTTCGATCAGTAGTTCGAAATAATTAAATGTAAAAACAATTATTAAAAATATACAAAAAACAAATATCTTAAGATATGATATCTTAAAAGAAAAGAAAAATATATGATTACTGACTACACAGTGTCTGATGATGAATGAACGTGATCTTACTCCACAACAAAAGAGCCACATTTAAACCAGACTATTAGTATTTAAAAACATGTTTTACAAATCCAAAAAAAAAAACCATCATGTCATCAAAGCAACATCATGTCACTACCACTTTCCAGTAACTTCAAAGTCATTGCACAATCATGAACCACTTACCATCATTTAACACATTTATGCTGAAAATGTGTCTGTCCTAGCTGAATGAATTCATAAATCTTGTTGCAACTGCTGTCTGATAAATGTTATTCCTGCAAGTACTCAGATCTTTATAATGCATTCACACACATGATGATTTGCTCAGAACAATGCCTTTGATTAGGATGCAATACCTCAACTGATGATTAATTGAGGTTTAATGACTTATTATGTTTAAGGTAATAAGAGGTTGTAAGGTTAGCTAATTAAAAGCTTAAAATGCATTACTTTAAAAAGGGTCTGTGGGTAATAAGTCACATTTAATAGAAAAATATATGAGACAATAGCCTGACTTTTTTTTTTTTTTTTTTTTTTTTTTTTTTTTTTAAACTTTCCTGAGTTCATAATGTGCAAAAGTCTGACAAAAATTGTACAACTCACTTACTGTGTATTGTTAATAATGTTAAAATGGTTTAATATTTATTCATTATTATTTATCTATCCATTTAGTTTCTGATTTTGTCGCATTTCACAGCGGTGTCGCATATGGTGTAGACAGATAAATTACTGGGCGCTTTGCGTCACGTGTGGTTACGCCACAGTTTTATAGATTTGATCACCAGAAGGTTTGTATATCTATGCAATCCAAGTTGGGTTTATACCAAATCCAAGTTTGCTATATCTTCTCTGATGATATTTCAACAATCAACTAGCAGTTCCACAAATAAATCACTTATTCTTGTTATATTCAGTCAACCCTCAGGTTGAGCAACTACAGTATTTATGTTTGTACAATAAGACCACATTTAACTATTCAAACAAATAATAAACATATTGAACCCAAAATATTAAATATTGAATAAATTTAGGCAAATGAGAGAAAATAGCATTAGTGAAAATAATAGTAGTTTGTTTACACTAAATCTAAATAGTAGAAAAAAATCTAAAAATGTATTTAATAAGGTTACAAATTTAAATTAAAGGTAATAAAACTAAGTTGTAATAAAATAGTCTGTCTTTAGCGTATTTCAATTACCTTATTAAATAAATAAATAAATAATAATTCTCCCACATACAGCCCCTGATATCAAATTACAGTTAATATTATGTTTAATATGTTTAACATATATCTTATAATCTATTTAGTTTCCAGTTTTTCTGTAGAATAGTTTGAATCTTGGCTACATACATTAGATTTGAGTACCTTCCACGCACTGCCGGTTTGTTGATTTTGCACTCAAGAACGGAGGATTTGGCAACCCAGGGAAGTGAAATGTCTCAAGAATCAATTAAGCAACTGTAATCCATACAATCCTGTTAGCGGGGAGTAACTCTACATCACGCATATTCTGTTTTGTCAGTCTCACAGTAGTGGAGTCAGTATCTGGCCACACTTGAGTTCCAAGGAATTGTCCCACGTAAGCCAGTGAGTTGGCCACTCATAAACAAGGAGGTCATAACTGCAGGGCAAAGACAGCATTCCTAGGCCTGCACCACAAGCTTGGGGGTTCAGCCAGCGCCTTCATGCACACAAGCCACCTCCAAACCACTTTCACGCTCTGGAACCAGCAAGCCGGGCAAAATTGGTTCCATCAGGAATGGCAGCGAGACGAATGAGAGGGTGGTGGTATGGCGCCCAAATCTGACAGACCAGGAAACTGCAACAGCCCAGAGACGTTTAGAAAGAAGGAATCATAGAGGCACGCACATAGTGTATATACTCACACCGTGGCTTCCCTTACCAAACTGACATTTCCTTTTCCTAGCCTTTAGGCTGACGTCCTCACTGCATTAGGAATAAACAACTTTTTATAGCATTTTAAGCTGCTTAATTCTCTGATATCGGTAACTTCTTATAGAAAAGTGTGTGGATGGCCTCGCTCAGATTCCGACTGTTTCGTGACAGAACAAGATCAATAGGACGACAGGATTTCTCTCTCGTCTGACACTCATCGTCTTTCCTCAAACCGAAAAAAGGCACCTCTGTTTTTGACAGGTGAAGGAAAGCATTCTGGAACGTCTCTATAAACTGACACACTCTAGTCTTGTATACTTTTTTTTTTCCCTTCCCTTCCCAGGAATCTAAAAGGCTACAGTCACATGGGGGTGGAGAAGAAATGAACGGCGCAGCAAAAGTTTCTTGAAAGCATGTCACTTTATCTTGCCAACATCAGCTTTTTTTAGATCTTCTTCTTTTCTCCATCTTTTCTCCACTGATGACAAATCTTAATAGGCAAATGGCGTGATATGAAGACAGAAAAATGGGAAGATAAAGGAAAGTCACTGCAAAGGCTGAAAGGAGGAGAATGGGGTGAGAAAATCCTCTATTTATACTACTATCCCGCCGTTCAGTCAATCAGTGGTGGCAGTTCACGACAGCACTCAGTTTGGCACTATTTGTAATGTTACTGCATTTTAACACACCCAAAGATTATCTTCCCCTTCCTCTGATGCCCTCAAACATCAAACGTTCAGTGCTAACAAGTTCGTGAGTGGATTCCAGTCACGATATGGTGCCTCGACAAACACCTCTTTCATCACTTCTTATTTTGAATCCAGACACACTCTCGCTCTCCTCCAACAGATAACTTCATGCATAGAGTCTCAGGGCTCATCAGCATCAATCAGTCACTGCACAAACTGCCTCCTTACCCTCCTTTTCACCTCTTACCATAACACAGCAATCACCCCATACCATGACAAGTTAAGCCCTGATATCCCCTGAGCAGCCATTTAGCCCCGCCACCTAAGAGAGAGATTACTCTAGCTGCGGATTGACATTTATAAGGCAGACGGAATGAGGAGTTTTGACCCAGTTGTGGATTATGGCCTTTGTAATACATTTAAATCAAATCACTCTTCAAACCTCTGTGCAACCCCTGCCCATCGTACACACTTGGGATCAGCAGCATGAAAGGTGACACAGTTCACACTTAAAAGGCTTCATTTTCTCTGTTCTAATGCAATCCAAAAGACTGTGAAGCATCTGACAATTATCTGACCTATACTATGGTCTGATTTTTATATTTTACTAAGGATTGGCAGGTTAAGCACACACACATAAAAAAAAAAAAAAAAAAAAAAAAAAAAAAAATATATATACATACATATATATATATATATATCACACACTATATATTATATTATATATATATATATATATATATATATATATATATATTTCTTAAATCTCCCAGGGCTCAGCAGTAAGAATGGTCCTGGGAGCTTTATCGAGCTAGTACTGCATTATCATGGCAGTGCAGGTTTTCTTCTGTATTGTGACATACGGTGTAGCGGATTATCAAAAAAACAAAAAACAAAATAAACAAACAACCAAACAAAAAAATTTGGGGAGACTAGGTTAGCTGGTTATTAATTTTTTTTATTTATTTATTTATTATTTTTTAATTTATTTATTTATTCATTATTATTATTATTATTATTATTATTATTATTGTTGTTGTTGTTTTAAGGAATAAATTATAAAATGCTTTTTATTCCTGTGATGGCAAAGCTGTGTATCAGTTTTCATTAAAAAAATAAATAAAAAAAAAATAATCCTTCAGAAATCATTGTTGCTTAAAACCAAACTTTTGAATGGTAGTGTATCAGTTTTCATTAAAAAAATAAATAAATAAAAAATTAAGCAACTTTTTTTTAAAATGTTGATATTAACATTAAAATATTGATTCATGATCATGATGTTACATGATACTTCAGAATGATTTATTTAATAAATTTTTAATGATTAAAATAGAAGACTAAAGCTATGGGTGATGAAAATTCAGCTTTGCCTCAGGATTTTATAATAAATAAATAAGTAAATAAAGAGCAGAATAATCTTCTATCAAAAACACAAATAAAACTTCACAAAACAAAATAATCACCTTTCAAAGGTCATATACAGAAATACCTATTACTGCTGCGTGTAACCGCTGCAAGGCCATGGCATTAAATAAAACCCACTCACATGTGAAACTTGTTCACGAAATCACCACCAGATGGCATAAATGGTTGGTTGACACCATTGCTCAATGAAGCTGGAATTGTGACATTTTCACTTGTAATAAATCAGTGGCAATATTACAATAATAGGCTAATAAATAATACATATTACAGTGATGGCAGTGCTTGAAGTGTGCTTAATTTATACTGTACAGTACCATCCCGAATTAACTTTGAATGTTTAGATGACATTCAATGAGGTGTGCAGCTTTAATGGCCATAAAAGACTTCTTTCAAAAAACATTTAAAAATCAATTATTAGTGTACACACTACAATTCAAAGTCTGGTCAAAATAAGACTTTTTTTGTTTATTGAGAATATCATATCATAATACAACTGAACTGGTACAAGCAATTAAAATGTTTTGAGTTTTCTAGCTTGAAGTAGTTTACAAGTCATGTCTAAGTACATTTTTTACTTGGCTGACACAACCTGAACCTTTGTGGATTCCTGATCATTGTCTTGCTGTATGTCCTACATTCTGTTCATCTCAAGCTCTGGATGTCCCCTCTGACAATGTTCCTTCTATGCAAACCCCAAAAGAAAAGATTATTTTGGTAGAACACACTGTTCTGTTTTGTCAAAATACCAGAGATCCCTGGAGTTCCACAGATGCTTTTTTTGACTTTATCAACCTTGTTTCTAAACCTGTTGGCTCTTAAGAATGCAGACAACCCAAAGCAAACTTCATACATCAAACGAACAAACAACCCAGCATGTTATTTGCGTCTTCAATGACAAAATATATGAAAAGTGTAACACTCACCTGTTTAAAAATAATTTTAGCCTTTTGTGTTTTCCAGTCTTTGTTTTACAAGAAGGGGTTCATAGATATAAATCAATAGCCACAAAATATCACATACAAAAATAAAAATATAAAACCAAAGTAAAAGCACAAAAAGAAAATGAAAAGCTCATACAAAAAAGTTCAACAGAAGAAGTCTAAACTCTTTACAAAGTTTCTGACAGTGTTTCTCTGCTCCGTTGACACTAGCCAGTCATAGCATAAAAGAATAGTTAAAGACAGAAGTGAAGTCCTTTGAAAGGCAGATCTTACTTTACTTATTATACTTTTGAGATTATGTTTTTGAGAGAGACAGAGGGTTTCCAGAAAACTGCACCAAAACTGACAAAGTTTCTTCACAAGTTATCCATCACCACTGGCATATTTCAGCTATTGTGCCATGCTTGTCACATCCTTGTGTGATTGTGCGGATGTGTCTGTACTAATCTGTAGTAATTCCTGAAACTGTCTGAAACCCCCAGTATTTGCTTTTGTAGTTCACTGCCACAGAGACAAAAGAGAAGGCTCTTTATCTCAGAGGAAAAGACGGACTCCAGAGTTTAACTTACTGCAAAGACCTTGTTAAACCATCCGTTTCTTCTTCTTCTGTTTTTTGTTTTAGTCCAAAGCCAAAAACTACCTTTATTTTTACACAGAAAACACACAGTTTGATATACACGCAGTTTAAATAATTGTTTGATAATAACTGTTTAAATTAATATAATAAATTAATATGATAATAATAATATAATATAATAATTGATACTTTTGCCCTGCCCCCGTCTCCTGTATCTTGGGACCCAAATGCTTAAAAGGTATGGTCGTAAAAGTAAAAACTCAAACAACAAACAGAGAAAAAGGATGTCAAACAATATTTGTTCTTATAGTAACTAATGTTTTTGACGCATCTACTCTTGCTTGCTACTACAGTAAAATAATGGGAAACTGCACTTCATTACTGTTACAAGTACACTGCCATTAGTGTAACAGATCGAATAAATGTGTTGTTTACTGTCCTTCCTTCTGGTGTCTTTGAATAAAAACTGACTGGCCTTTAATTGTGTTGTGCATCTTTGTAACATTTACACAAATTGATACCACTGGAGTTCATTAATTGTAAAAAAAAAGAAAAAAAAAAGAAAAAAGAAATCTATAAAAATATGGCAAAATAGGGCATTTGAAGGAATTTTTCCGGATTTTTTTTTTTTTTTTTTACAGGTGCTTTACCAGTATTTTGAATTTTACACTGCAATGCATTGTGTTTTAGAATTATACCGTGTTCCAGGCAATCCGTCACCCGTGTTTTTCCAACCTTCTACCCATGAAAGTGCACTGGAAAGGCAGTCAAACTCATGACTTCCCCCCCGTGAACTCATACTAGATCGATGTATTCCCAGTTCCGTGCTCTGACGTCACATACAGTAACCCCTGAAACAACAATTGCAGCCCCTACGTATACTATAGCCTCTGGATGCGGTGTTTATATATATATTGTGCTAACACATTATTTTTTTAGAGTAATGTATTAAATTAGTCAAACATAACAGCAAAGACAATAATAACAAACAAACAATAAATAAATTAACCAGCATATTAGTATGATTTCTGAAATCATGTGACATTGAAGACTGGAGTAATGACTGCTGGAAATTCAGCTTTGCCAGTTTATGGCAGTTATTTTGCATTGTTATATTATTACTATAACAATATTACACTTTTACTTGATTAAGAAAAACCAAACCCAACCATCACCATAAAAGTTAAGAGACTTCTTTCAAAAACATTTAAAAAAAACTTACCGACCCCAAACTTTTGAATGGTATATACACACCAACATATATACAGATATTCAATGCCATTAAGTTAAATGTAAACCACACCGACTTACACAACCATATAAGTGTGCACACTTGTTCAAGTGCCTGTTACACAGTCAAACTGTCAGTTACTAGACAGAAAATGTTCACTGAGGTACTAAGACAGAATAATGAAGGTCATTGAAAATGACATGTATCAATTTCCTCTCTATCTCTGTCCCTCTCTGCGGAGCTGCTGCATGACAATGCCTCAGGCTAAAGTTAGCGCAGACACACAGTCCAGAGATGACCAAACTGTCCTAGCAGAGCAGACAGTATTCACAAACAAAGGGACGGGACTATAGGCAGTGTCATGCACACGTCCATGAGCATGAACTTGACACATATGTAAAATTTGAGTTTGAAATGCTTTCACCATGTACCCTACAAGACACCTAGCCAAGCTATTATGTCAAAAACATGTCCTGTATTTGCTTGCAATATAGCACTGAAATCACAAGGACCCTAGCTACAATTCTGTTAGATGATACAAGTCATTTATGGGTAAAAATGCATTCTAACTTCTCAACTGTGCAGTCTCAAGTACATTACGAAAGCAGCTAAGAAAAAGTGCAGAAAGGGGAAATAACATATTCAACATTTCAATGTTCTATGCTGGCAAAAAAAAAAAAAAAAAAGCAATTTCAAGCAAGTTACTGTGGAAACCAAATTTCACACAAACAACCTGAAGCAACTAATCTCAAAGAAAAATACTGTATCTCCACCAACAGCTCCGTGCTCAGACTGCACACAAGGCCAAAAACAAAAGCCAGATCTTTTGCCTTAAGATATTAATGCTTAAGTATGTGACACTCTGCTTTACAGTCTATTAAATCAGAGAGACTTACCTGCATTTATGAAGAGGAGGAGTGATCCAGTGGTGGCCAATGGGGAGAGAGAAGAAAAAAAAGGAAAGATAAAACAATCATTAGAAAAACACCTTCAAATGTGGCCGTTATATACAGTATGAAGTTGTATGCTTCAAATGTTCTAGATCAAATTGTACCATATTTTTTATTTATTTATTTATTTATTTATTTTTTTTTTAATCACAGGGTCACATTAACAGGTGCAAACACCTGGACCTAAAGGAGGTAAATCAAATATGAATTTCATATTAATGGGGTCAACTGGCTCTTGACAAAGCTGTGAATCACAGACATTATTGATTGTAATTCATGTTAATATTATTCAAAATTTAGGCTCCTATGAAAACCAAATTTGGCATCAAAGCCAATGTAGGCAGTAAATTAAATCATCCATTGAAGCGACTGGGCTTTAGCCTCATTTAGACACACACACTAATCAAACGTTTACTGAACCACTAAGTTAAACTAAAATGTCAAAGTGCTGCCTGCTGGTATCAACATTACACTTTAAATGGTTTGATCTGAGTACATGTAAAACAAAACTTAGCTTCTGAACGTAGGTGAAGACTACAGTATGAAAATGTTGCAGGAAAGAGGCTAAGCTTAAAAGATCTAAGAAAAATAACAAATGAGATCTCTATTATCTGAACTGTTCCTAACAAACAGCAATGTGATTAAATGAATAACAGATGACAACGTTTGCTTAGGTCTTATGCTTTTAAATTTCTCATCTGACAAAAAGACCTGAGTAATTTTACATCTCTTCTAAATTCAGAAAACACTCAAGATTGTTCTCAGATTTGTCAAGGTCAAACCATAATGATCTGAGCTGTCCACAACTGTCATCACCTTACAACAATTGTCTCATTTGTGTCTATTCAACTAAGGGATTTTAAACGTAACACCTAAGACAAAGCTAATAGTTCAATCAAACATAACTGAGAACTCTATTGTGTCTTGCGAGCTTTGAAAGCACAACCTCTGAGCTCTCCAGGAAATCAAACAAACCCTGGAATAAGCACTTTCTGAGGACACTGGAAAAAAAAATCTACCAACGCAAGAACACTCACAGCTGTGGATGAAGAGACAGGACTGCGGTAATTCTGTCAGAAGAGCCAGACAGAAAATGAGATTACATATGATGGAGTGTAAGAAATATGTGCCAGAGGAATGAAAGTGCAGAGGGACAGACTGACAGACACAGTAAACACAGAAAATGTCCACCCATGGACAATGATCCATGGGTGATTCTAGTCCCTATTTAAGGGGGTTCAACCCCAATCTCTTATCCCAGCCCCCTTAAAAATCTGATTGCCTTAACATTGCAATTCACTTCTATGTACAATCGTCTGCAGCCCACTCTCCTTTTCAATGAAAAAACAAAATGAAATGCCATCCAATGTGCTCCTTTTAGTCACATACACGCATTGACATTCAGCTACAATAATAACTGACTTTAAAAGGTGTTCAAGCAAGGTTCGAACCTGGGACCTCACACATGAAAAATGGATAATCAAGGAATTCTATATACTTCTATAAATAATAATAATAATCCTTCCCACACCACACATAACTACAAAACCATAACCCCTGGATGGCTCAAGCCTTAATTTAAAAAAAAAAAACACCCAAAACTATAATTGCATAAAACATACTGCTTTATTTAGAGAACAGACCACCCAGAACTATAATTATCTAACCTCTGGATTAAAGATTTCAAAAAAAAATCGAACTATAATTGCCTAACCTCTGGATTAAAGATTTCAAGAAAATGTTAATCAGGTTTGCTTTTTCACAAGAGAAGCACTGCATCCTCCTTGTCTTTCACTAACAAGAGAGAAGAGGAAATAGTAAGACAAAAAGAAAGCCTTATGAATGTTTTTAAAAGAGCAGTAAAACTGAAAGTGTACTGAACAGCTCAATGACACACAAATCATAAAAATTGTTCAGCCTGGCTGGGCAAAAGAACAATCCAAATGTTCAAAAGCTCACATGCACACCATTTAAATCTTATCAGCCTCTCATCTAAATTATGACTGTTTAAAATATAATTAAAATATACTCGATCTTAAAGTCATTCTTGTATGCATGCAAATATGAAGTGCCAAATAAATAAATAAATATAATCAAATATAAAAAAACAGATAAAAAAAAAAAAAAAAAAGCTATATATATATAAAATAAAACAAACCAATAAACAAAAATGCATATATCAAGATGTTTTAAGGAATCAAGAGGTGGTTAATGTAAAAGTTTACAAACTTAGTAATTTATAAAACATACCCCCCCCCCCCATTTTTAATGGTTGCTATGCCCTTGCAGCCTGGTCATGTAGACGAGATTGGGCAAATGTGTCTGATTTGCATGACAAAATTCTTACATTACAAATTTAGAGGGAGATGAGCCATCCCACTTCATGGGTGTAATGCAGTGAGTACTAGATCCTTCTCGCCCTTATCTCTTCTCTTTTACCCTTCAGATGTGAGCAAGGCGCCGATGAGCATGGCAAATACAGGGTTTAACCCGGTTTGTGCATCGAATGCTAATTACAGAGTTAATCCCAGCGAAGCTATAAACACACATTCATTTACCAGCAGGAGATGGGGTGGGGAGGGGGTGAGGCTTCCAGATGAACTGATGGTTACTGCCCTCATCTGCTCTCTGATGACTTTTTAATCTGTCACTAATCACTGTGACATAAATGTGACAGCACGAGAGAGATGCAGGGAAAGGGCAGAGGATCAGAAAGGGAGAGTGAACTGATAACTATCGTCTGCAGCAGTAATGTTGTAATGATGATTGAGGCATAGCTTGTTTTGGTTCGCTATGGAACGCTACACCCCACAACCCTCAAGTGTCTTGAGCAGATTCTGCAATCATGTGAAACTACCCACAGGGATGAGGAGGAGAGGTTAGAGAGATGCAAGAAGTGATCTTGCCTCCAGGAATGGAGCATGAATGGGAATTCAGTTTAGTCTTTAATTTAAGGACCAGTTTAAAGGAGTCACAAAAGCTCTGATGTTAATATAGCAGCAGTCAGGTCATTTTTCTACCAAAGTTTTCATTTTCAGACACTAATAAGGCGCGTTTCCACCAACAAATTGCTGGAACCATTCTGCAAGTTTTCACAGAAAAAGAATAACAATTTCGGGCCAAAAAAAAAAACATCAATGCCAGGAGTTGAAGTCATCAGAACAACAACAACAAAAGCCTAATGCTCAACTAACTAGATCCCATTATAATCAACAAAGCTGTCTACACTGGAAACACTTGATGTTTTGATGTGCCACACAATCATTTGACAGACATACTGTTTTGTTATTTTTTTTCACCATTCTGCACAGCAGCTCCAGACCCCTCGTTTCCTCCATAAGTCTAAAAGATATATATATATATATATATATATATATATATATATATATATATATATATATATATATATATATATATATATGTAAATCAGCTTATATGTATGTGTGTGTGTGTGTGTGTTTGTGTGTGAATTATATAATTTATCTGATATCAGTTTTATCCAATGCATCAAAATCAGCTTATGGTTGAATAAATATGCTGATTCAAACCTCCTCCACTCAGTGTTATTTTAATTATTTGTTATATTTATAGTTCCAGTTGTAATTTATATACTATTATATTTTTATGTTTTATGTTATATTTTTTTCAGTATTAATTTTTTTTTATTAACATTTACAAGAACCCCCCCCAACACGACACTCCCATCAGCATGCCTTAGCATTGCTATTCTACATGTGAGTCACTATCATATACAAGCAGAATATCATTTCTACTGTATTAAGAGAGTCCAGGATGTTCCAAGCTCCTGGGCAGCTCAGCAGAGAGGATGTATCCACAGTTTCCTGGATACTCTATTCAGTGCCTGATTAGAAATGTCGTCATCTAAATGTCTGAATGGTAAGACAACCATTAATGTCTTCTATCATCGATTTGATGCCGCTGACACTACCAGGTGAAAACAAAACATGAACTGAATTGAGATGAATAAATCACAGAATGTCTTCTGAATATATTTGTTATAGCAAAACAAAAATTTTGCAAAATTGAGTTATTTAACAAAAATTAAATCAACAAACAAAAAACAATAAACAAATAACTAAACTAATCTCAATAATAAAACTACTTTATAAAAAATAACTTATTAACAATCCATACAAATATTACAAATTTTAGATTTGCCTAATTTTTGAAATTTGTGTCACTTATTTGTGTTACTTTTAGTACTGTATTGTGAAGCTGCTTTAAATAAATCTTAAAAACAGATATAACTAATAAACTACATTTGACTTTAAAAATGGTATATACAAATACAGAAAATAACAAGTGCATTAACTCCTAAATAACCTTTGACTTTAACGATGTATTAGTAAATGTTGATATTAACATTAAGATAAACAGAACTTTTAAAGTGCTGCAATATACAAATACAGCAAATACCACAAAGATAAGGCTTGCCAAACAAGTTTTTTTAAGTGAAAAGCATGGATTAATCAGCCACAACAGAAACTACACGCATAAACCAGCCTTAACCATAGAAGCTGGTGCTGGCCTTTTCAGCTGGAATTAAACTGCAACAACAACACAGTCAGATTAGGTATATTACATTTGACAACAACTTTAAAAAGCATGTAATTGCAGCTGGAAATCATTCCTGGAGGCGGAGAGTCATGGTAATCTGCGAAAGCATTTTGTTTCTAGGTCCCGGCCTAAGCTCTGTATCTTGAGAGTTAGTGGGTGAATGGATCTGATTGGTGAACAGGATCAGAGCAGTGGCAGCTGCCTGTGAGGCCTTCTCTCTGGATCCTGTGGTAATTGGGAAAGGAGTTTGTTTGAGAATTAGTACTGCTCACCAGGGAGCAAACAACCTCCAGCGATAAACCACAAAACCAGTACACTGAAAACAAGCAGAGAATACAAAGCAGGAAGAAGTGAATACTACAATTCATCCTGTGTGTGTGAGAGAGAGAAGCAGAGAGAAGAGGGGCATCAGTAAATAAGTGTAAATCTTTAGTTAGAAGGTGTGTGTTACATATGTGTGTGTACCGGCACAGGGTGTGTGTGTTTCAGTCTATCTGAGCCTGTTTATGCTGAGCAGTGGTTATGCTCAGGTGTCCCAAGGCACTTAATTTTTTCATGGATCAGCAGCTGTGTGAGAACCCTACCAGCATATACTAGTGTCCCCAATGTACGGCTGACACACGCACACTCACACAGTCACACTCTGATGCACTTCATGCAGGTAAATAAACCTACAAATTCCACATCATGAGCATTTTGTGTGCTGTGCAGCTAAAAGCTGTTTTTTTTATTTATTTATTTATTTTTTTTTTTACAAATAATACATCCATTAATTTTACATGACTGTGGGCTAATCAATGAAAAAGACCCTTTAAAGCATCTTGGTAACAAGCTGGAGCAGGCAGCTCTTTTCTGTCTACTCAATATTTAAAAGACTGTTTCATTAAATATTTTTGTAAAGCTTTATAATAAGGTTCAATTTGTTAGCCTTAATGTATTTAAACTAAAAATGAACAACCATTATTTGATTAATTTATTAATCTAGTTTAATGTTTTGGGGTTGGTGAGACTTTTGAATCGCTTATGCTCACCAAGGCAGCATTTATTTGAACAAAAAATACAATAAAAACAGTAATATATACAAATATGAACATTTTAAATAGGTGTTCTGATTTTTCAGCAGCCATTACTCTAGTCTTCATTGTCACATGATTCTTCAGAAATCATTCTAATATGTTGATTTGGTGCTCAATTTTTTTTTTTTTTTTTTTTTTTTTAATTAAGAAACACTTACACAATGCTTAAAATGTTAAAAATCTTTTGCCATATGTCAAAATTAACAAAAATGTTAACAGATTTTGCCTAAAACATGCAAAACAAACAAACAAACAAACAAACAAACAAAAACCTAAAAAGCTGCATGATTGGTAAGTGAAGGACTTTCATTCTGTTCATTTTTTTTTTTTTTTTTTTTTTTTTAGTCTGTTCCGTTTTGTAATGTCTCTGCTTCAAGAGATCCATGATATCTTGCTGAAACAACTAGCATAGTTGGTCATAGCACGTTTTGGATGCTTGATTTTTTGGCATCCCACCAAGCTTCTTAACTAACATAAAGCCAATCCTTCTTCAGCCAGCTTTATCAGAAAGATCACACTAGTTCAGTAGGTTCATCAGCTACATTTTAAACAGCATGGCCAAGTTGGTAACCCTTCTAGACTAACCATCTGGCCTAGAAATTCACGCCGGTCTACGGCATTCCCATTTATTGTGATATGACACATACACATTCATACAATACACAAACATGATAACAGCTCTCAGTGTGTGTGTTAAATGTCATTTCAGACTGTGCCGTGCTGATAATTTGATTTTATGGGTTGAGTGTGGGGCTGGTATTGATGCCACTGTAGACTCACCAGCCTAATTACACTAACCCTTACAGAAACTGTGCCTTTCTCCTGCCTCCTGCCTTATTTCTAACTGTGAATTTGTAATCATGTGCTTTTTTTGTTTTGTTTTGTTTTTCATTTTGGTCATTGTTTTCCTTTATCCATCACTCCTTCTCTCTATGTTCTAGTCTGTTAGGCAGGTGGGCCTTGGACTCCTGGGGCTCCTATTCAGTCAGAGGAGAACAGCAAGAAAAGGCTTTGATCAGACATCAGAGGATGAGACTAGCCAGAGAAAAAGAGTATAGATTCACCAACACATGCACAGCTGGGTGCCTCCTATGACCTGCACATCAATGAATAGAAAATTAAGAAGTCTGACAAACACAATGATTTTGCAGAGCACCAAAACTGTCAGTGCCAATGCAGAAGGATGCTAACTGATAAGCAACTTTATATTAAAGTTTGATTAGATGACATCCAAACTGGTCTTTGTTTATTTACCAGCTCTAGTAACCAGCCTAGGGCCAAATTCTTGCTTTTAGTAAGCTAAAGCCACATGTTTATTGCTCCAGATGTTTCTATGGGGAAGACGGCACATTGCGCATTTGGGCACAATTCAACAGATGGAGAAAACCAGCACCAAAAGAATAGAAATAGACATGTGACTAGCAAAACACAAAGACTTTTTTTCTGGAGCACAGGAGACTCAAACTAGACTAGACAAACCAGACTCTCTGATCTTCCTTCATCCTTCAGATCTCCTCATTTTTGAAAGCAGGCTCACATTTGAGTGTTAGAAAAGGAGGGCGTCTCAACCCCTCAGTCTGTTAATCTTCATTAAACTTACAAACCCCAAGAAAGGCAAAAGGAATGAAGCCTAATCTCTTTCATTTGCATTCAAATATTTAAATCATAAGCAAAAACAAAATCTACTGAAAAGCACTGCCGTCTGAAGATGAAAATAGTCTCAGACGGCACGCCCACAGTCTGTTCGATGACCTTTTGATGCATGTTGCACACAGAATTGGCAAGAATGATCTAAAAATTCATCAGTTTTAATGAGGTGGAAACTCAGAGTGGAAGAGTTAAAAGTAAGGTTGTGTTTACAAGGATTACAATTCAAGCTTCTCTGTAAGAACTATTCACTGGCTTTGCCTAAATTCACCAGATAAGTGGTCTATAACATTTATAAAATATGCAGTCTGATTTGAAGGACTTACTAGTATATTAACCAAATATCCATGAACAGAAATGTATATTCTACTTCAACATCTGAAAGAGCTGTTCTGTACAGTCAGACACTGCTCTACAATTATTTTTCTATGCCAGTCTAACTGTATTATTACAGTATTATCTATATAAACCCATCATGAACTACATGTGAAAACCAACATTGTTGTGTTTGATTTGCTTTCACTCAAACAGCCCCCAATCTAGACAGGCAGTTTGCAGCCAGAATAAAGGGATATATAAATATTTATTCATTTATTTAGTCCACACAATCAAAATGATTTGGCTACCCACATTCTTCAAAATACATTTTGTGCTTCACAGAAGAAAGAGAGTCTTACAGATTTGGAACAAAATGAGGTTGAATAAATGATGACAGTATCTTTATTTTTGGGTGAACTATCACTTTAAGATGCAATATGGACCAGACCTTATTCTGAAAGTCTAGGTTATGCAAGACCATGATGTAAAAGATATAAAATATAATAATAATTTGTAAATTATTAACTGGAAATAAATCAACATGTAGGAAAGGCAATATGTAAGCAGGAATTTACATCAATAATGGAACTGGCATGCAACATGTGCACGCTAACATCCCTGTGCATAATTTACAGTTTATGTGAGAGACAGAGAGAGAGAATGTGTCTGAATGCTTGCTTTTAAACATGCACACCAGCATGCTCACCATTTCCCATTATGCTTTCTTGGCAGAACTGTGCATATATAAAGTCTTATCAGCAAGTGAGGAGATAGCTGGGATGGTTCACGCACAGCTACTTAAGACAATTCCTCCACCCTAACAACGCACAATGCATGTGATTTACGACCTTGACATTCCGATGTTCCTCATGACACCCTTAGCAAAAAACGCGGAGGACAGGGCGACAAGATGGCACCCTGCCTCTTTTTCAACATGACATATCACCCAAAGTCCTTTCTTAAAGCCTGACAGTCTTACAGTCAGGGACACCGTAAATCCAACCAAGTTGCTTTAACAAGGAAGCAGAGACATTACAGAGAAAACCACCAACTAAAAACAGAGAGCACCATCTGCTTCCTGTAGTTTGGCCAGTTTGAGAGGATTTGTGTGAGAAAGAAGGGAGACAGAGCAAGCTGTTTGCTGAGGGAGGTGAGAGCACAAAGTGAAGCACGGTTTGGTCTTAGCAGAGGGTTTGAGCAGGTTGATTCACTGCAGGACTCTGGGATTGCATGTTCATCTACATGCTCATTCTTACAATGCAGTACATTGTCATGTATGTACAGTAAGTCAGTCTGTATCACAAAATATCTTCAATAAAATATTAAACTCACTGTCACAGGTGAACCTACATTAAACATTTTTAAGCAATTCATTACTTTCTTTGAACAGACATATTCATATTTGTCATGTCCGCTTAGAACTTAACAACTTACGGAAATTATAATACATTGTGTACAATTTACCTTTCTCTAATTAAAATTTCTATAACTAAACCTATTTTCTAATGAATAATTCTTAATTGTTAATTTTAATTAATTTGGATTTTTGAATTTTTAACTGCCCATAATATATATTTCTATTCTGTTAGTCTTGGAGGGAAAAAATCCCAAAAATCCAGTTCCTTAATGACATCATCCTCCAGGGAATGAAAAGCCTGAAAAACTTGCCCACCGTTTTAGATAACATGTCGATAAAAAAAAAGTAAATTACTGTATGTAAAGTAATATATATATATATATATAATTCTCATATTCACAACCAAGTTCTTTAAGTTGATATATTAAAACATATGTAAATCGGGTGTCGGCTTGATTCTCATATTCACAACCAAGTTCTTTAAGTTGACACCCTAGATCTAACACACTTTATTTTAAACTTGATGTAAAAAGTTATAAAGAATAAAACTGAGCTTGGCCAAAGTGTATTTATGAAAACCTTGCATAACCATCTCAGTTTTGCTGACTTCTGGGAGCCTGTGAATACATACGTGAATGCACACTGCATCAATATTTTCATCTCAGTATGCATCCTCGTTTCCAAAACAAAATTGTAAAGTTTGAATTATTGAAAAGGAAATCTGGGAAATTTCCCTTATAGTGGAACTAGGCTTCATGTTTATGGAATTAAGCACTTAGCTAAAGCGATTTCATCTTCATCTCATCATATCTAAATAATGCAAACATTCTCATCAGAAAGCAATGCAATAATCCAAAGTGGCCAATTGTTGTAAACACGGCCTCTAAATCAAAGAGTATAGAAGACCAAGAGGCAAAACTATGTAGAATGTTCCATTGCAACAGCGGCGCCCAGCAGCAGCCCAACGCTTCATCCAACGCTTGTCATTTTGGAGTGAGAGCGACTCGTTAGTGCACTAGTTTCTAGCTGTCGTTGTGGCAAATATCAGCTGTTTTGTAAAAAAAATAAAAAAAAAAATAAAATAAAAATAACTTACATTACAGAGCAGGTCAGATGGTATTTTAAAGTGTCCCAATATTGTATTGGAGTCCCCTACATAAGGTTTAAATGCATCTAAGGTCAGAAAACATTGTAATTTTCTCAGAATATACATTTACTATTAGAGTCATTTGCCAATGATTAGGAAATAATTCGTTTCAAGCAAGTTCGGAGCAAGTCCCTCCCTTCCTCAAGCCTACTCTGCTCTGATTGGTCAGCTGGCCAAACCTGTTGTAATTGGCACAGAGATGAGTCCTTGAGCCAGTTAGCCAGCGCTACCATTGACAAAGCACCTTTACATAAAACAATAATATAGTCAATCCGTTCTTATAATGACATAAAATACAAAAACACTTATTCAAGCGAATCGTGCCCACAGATAAAGTTTAGCTGCTAAACTGTGAACACTAGGTGGATACGTTAGCCGAGTGCTAACGTGACTAACTGATTAAACAATACAGTTTGTAAACCAAAATATGTCTACTGTAATGTTTGAAGAACGACAGACAAAAGACGCTTGGTCTTAACTTTTAATCAGAACGCAGAACAGTTGTATCAACTGCATTAACCCTGTAACTGCCAGTGCAGCACAATAAATAGCAGTTTCACAATTATTATAAAGTCTGTGTGCTACACTACATTCTTTATTATTAAACAAAGTAATTAGAACAACATCAGTCTACAATAATCGACATATTCTTAGGTTCACTGCGAATTTTTAGAAGTACTTCAGTAAGACAGTAATATCGTCTTTACCTGGAAACCTAAAGCTGCACTAGGTATACATCACATATTGGCACAAAAAATATATATTTTGAGCACTCAATTGAAAATGTACACCTAACGTATCAATCTTACTACTTACAGGTCGTGGTTCAGAGAGCTTGTTAGTCCAAATTAAGAAGATTAGAAGCCAACGAAGATAAAAGCCCAGATTGGAGAAGCAGTTCTTGATAAAATGACATGCACACAACAAAAGGCTCGAATTGTATTTCTGTGGTATCCTTGAACACCGCATCTTCTCAACATGATGTAAACGCACTAATAGCAAAAGTGTTTGTGGGCAGATCAGACTCTGTTCGTATTTCGCAGGCAGGTGGGGATTATGCAAATGTGTTACCCAGTGACGTACAGGCAAAAGAGTCGAAAATATAACGACCCGTTTACGGCGATTCAGAACCGACTCTCTCTTTTGAGAGACAATATCTTTATTTATCATGCACTTTTTTGATTAACAACTTTGCAGATTGTTTTCATTTAAGGATAGCTACGTTATAAACTGCAAAAGAGAGATTTTTCAAAAACCCATCTGACCTGCTCTTTAAAGCTGAAATACAGCCTGAACAATGACAACAACAACGTACAATCACTTGACTAGTGATCATCAAATCCTTTTAACAGCTTATTTTACAGGCTTTATTTTAAAGTCTTCCCTTTTTTCAAAAAACCTTTTGCTCTCTAGAAACCATGTCAGCTTTGGTTGAAAATATTTTAAGTTCAAGTGTTCGCATTATAAACACTGAATTAATACCAACATATGAAATTAAATTAATGGAAGAAAAATTTGGAATGTTGGACAATAAATATATAACAGGAATATAACAGCTTGACAGTAAACTGTTTTTACAGTATTGTTTTATATTAATGAAGACTGTTAAAAAAAGTAAAAAACAAAACAAAAACAAAAACAAAAAAAGCAATACACGTACAGTAGAGCCACTTTCTCCAAAACGGTTTAATTATTTTATTATGACAGACACAGCAATGCATAATGTTCCAATCTAGATCACCATGTTTGTAGTGTGTTTCCAGGGCATTAAAACGTACAATCAGACCTAGTGGAGTAATAGTAAATAATAATATAGTAAGTAATTGTAAATGTGTAAAGTTGCATAAGCTCATTACTTAGTGTCATATCCATATAAATTATTGTTATGGTTTCTATGGCTAGGACCTGCAGCTTATAAAAGGATTTAAGTTAACTATTATACTAAAAACAGTTAAAGTTAGCAGGTGCATAAGACAGCACTATACATGCCATTTCCAAACATACAATATTTTTACACTTTTGTGAATAATTACCTGTCAGGGTCTTTGGGAAAGCGATGAAAGGCAAGATTTTTCCTGTCACACTTTTTGCAGTGGATTGCCCAACATTGCGTTCTTTTATTCCACTTTGACCTCTCTTTCATTGTTATTCTGTCTATTCTGAGCTGTTATTCAATTGGAATTTTCACCCCAAAATGGTGGCTGCGCTACCGAAACGCCACCTAGTGGCTGTTACCCAAGAAGCATCAGCGTTTCACCTCTTGGACTTCTATACTCTGTCTAAATAGCAAATGAAACTGCAGTCACCAACAAGCCTTTTCCCCAATGTACAAGACTTGTACTTGTATTTTTTTACTCCAGTGCGCATTAGCATTTGAATAGAAGTGTTACTGTATAAAGTACTTTTTGAACAAGATGATGTCCATGTTAAACCAGCATACAGTCAGGAATATATATATTTTTATTCAAGTTCCTCAATTTTTTCTTATCTCTTTGACAGACACAATAATGGAAGCAGGATTTATTGGAGCTGGCAAGCATCTATGCAAGAGCAGTGCTTTCTCTCTTTCCCTTTAAATTCCCCTTCTGTGGGCAATTTCATTTTTTCACACTGTCTTTGAAGTTGGAATCAAGGTCCTCTGCAAGCGCCTGTGCCTGAGCTGGCTGAATTGATTCCATGTTGATGAAAGATTGTTCTTTTAAAACATCTATGTGTGTGTGTATATCTGTAAGTGCATTTATCCTTTTGTTTATTCATGTGCGTCATTGTGGAGTTTTAATCCGAAAAGCTGTGTGTGTTCTCTTGTGGTGGAAGCATATTAAGAGATAACTGAATGACCATTTCCCTTCACATTATTTACCTCCAGTACCACTGGAATGATGTCACTTAGTCTTTTAACCAATTATTTGTAAGTTGAGTGCAGGCCTTCAGAAGATTACTGGGTAACACTTTATTTTAAGAGTGGCCATGTTACATGTACTTACTATTATAATAACAATTAATTATGCATAATTACATGCAAGTAACCCAAAGCCAAACCCTAATCCTAAACCTAACCATATAGTAAGTACATGTAGTTAAGTATTACCCAGTACTTAAATGTATAATTACATTGTAACCAAGACACCTTAAAATAAAATGTAAACAATTACTGAAAATCTGCACTTAATTACTAATTACTTCATTAATACTGAAGATTAAAAGATGAAAACCTGAAGTAATCAGAGTCTGCTGCCATTCAGACTAGAAGGTAAATGGCTGAAAAATAAATGTTACAAGCAAAAGCAGCATTTAATCACAACTTCGCACACATACTCGGCTGTGACAACCACAACGTCCAATGGAGACTACGGACTGGCCCATGTGAATGTCTGATTTCCATACTAATTACTTAAAGATGCAAAAGAACAAAGAGTTTGTGGTGAAAGAGATAAATTCCATCTACTGTATATCTGCAACACTCAACGCCTCTCAAGGCTGTCTTTGTTGGTATAAAAACAAATTCCAAACCACTAAATGTAGAAATGTTTACATAGAAAAAAAAATTTGTATTCCCTTTACCATGGTGTTTATATCAGACACTCTGTATTCAGGGATATGTTAATCTTTGTCCAGCCAAATTTCTAGAAGACAGAAATAGAATGATTCATTCTGAATGCAATGTCAAAAGAGCAGAAAGTTTACATCCCTACGACCAGGGCCATAATCTAGTTACTGGGGAAGGTAAAGAGGGGCCTATCAATTAAAATGTGGTCCTGAACTCCCTGAATTAAAAGTGAATCGTGAAAGAATTTGCAATGAAAGCCAACTGTGGTGTTGCCTCACATCAAGTGCATCTGGGTTAAAAAGTTGTGCTTGAACACAGCACAAAGACTACAGTCAACAGCCAACTAGCACATATTCTGCAGCTGTGTTAGAGGAAAAAATGGAAAAGACTACAGCCAATGACCAGCTAGCACATACATTTTGTGCCTGCATGAGAGGAAATAACTGCAAAAACTACAGTCATGACCAACTAGCATGTACGTCTGTGTGAGAGAAAATAAATGAGCTGTTGGCTAGGTGTGTCATGGCCTTAACACAACAGCATACTCTTCTTGTGCACATTTCTCTGTTTTGCCATTAAAACAAGCAAAGCAATTTTAGTGCCCCAGGCAAGATCCCTATTTCTGATTATTGGCTTTTTAATAACATTTGAAAAATTCGGTCTTTCCTATGGTAGAATTGAGTTGCTTAAATGTTCTTAACATATGACTTATTTGCTAAAATTATTTTAACTGAGTCATTGGGGCACACGTTGGTGCCTAGAAACAGCCCTGGAAGCATGTGTAATAACTCCCAATGATGATATTTAACTGTATACAGGGCTGCTGATGGGGGTAGAAATGGGGGAATTCTAGGTGCCCCTGGTGATATCTACCGATTTTCATTTTAGGGGGAACTATTCCTTTAAGGTATAGTGCAAGAGCATGAGTATTTAAAAAAAAATGTTAAAGGATCCATGCGGTTATGACCTCAGGAAGTCATTTATTGCCATCTACTGTACTGCTGTGAATCTAGAAATGGTGTTATTCATCAGTCACAGAACTGGAGAAATAGTGATGCAACACATGGACACTACAGCAAGCCTCAATGTGTATCTAAAATGTATAAAACATGTAAACACCTCGTTTTTACCACAAAAACAGTAACAAAATCCAGTGTGCTGCGCTAGCACTAACAGTCAGCTGTGACACACTGGCACATATTCAGTTTCATACCATTCCAACACTAATAGTGATAAGCCACTGATGAAATCAGGCCTTCTGCCTTTGAAGGCAAAATAAAAATGCTGTATCGCCACCGGCCAAAGCGGATTTTGGACTTCCCAAAGCTGCCAAATCAGTGAACACACAAACCTCTTGAACTTGTAACAGAGGCTTGTAACAGTTGTTAATCAGCAATTGACAGAGCTTGATAACCAGCAGGACTGGCAATTACCTAGATGGCCTAATCAGAGAATGAACGCATAATTAGGCCTTGTGATTTCAGTTAAACTGATAAACTAGGGCTGGGCGCTATGGCCCAAAAATATCATAACAATTTTGAACATTTATCATTTTAACATTTTTCATTATCAGAGATAATTATGGATAGAGATGATTGTCACGATAAATTTCAAATCTTTATTTTTAAAGCAGATTTAAGTTGTAGAAATCAGACAGTTAATTGCGGTTTTAAACTACTCTTTATTGTCAGAACATGACAAACTCTTCACGTTTTTGAATTCTTTACACTTTTCCAGTCATTTTTCCTTAACAAAATAAATATCTTATGAAAAAATGAATTTCTTAGTTTCTGCATGTTCTAATGAGTGATTGTTTTAAATCACTAAACAGGTTTGTGTTGCCTGAATTTGATGATGTGTATCTTCAGCAGTTTGCAGTGCAGGCTGGATTATTATTATTATTATTATTATTATTATTATTATTATTATTATTATTATTATTATTATTATTTGTCTCTTAGAATAGAACATTTGACAGTAGCTTTAGTTTACAGTAGAAGTAGTAGCTTGAGTTAGGATGCAGATGTAAATTTATGTTCATTATCAAAAACAGTAATATCTGTAAAAATTGTAGCAAGCTCATTTTTATATAGTGAAATTTAATTAATCTGACTCTTTGATTAACCATTGGTCTTCCATATAGCATACATTTAGATCATGATAACCATTGGATAAAACAACATATTTAGCACCTCAATATCATGGTAAAAATGTAACTATACTGTTTCTGGGTATTTGTATGAAAAACAAATACATTTAGTATAAATGCACAAACATTGTATTCCATTACTCCATTAATACATTTAATACATGTCTCCGTTAATGATATAATAAAATTTCATATGAATATCACACATTTCTTACACAATGCCATGGTACAGCAAGTGTTGTTACCACAGTAAATCCATGGTAAATGTTTGCAATTTGTAGATTGAAAGGCTTTCTGACTTTATTGTTTTGCACCGTGTTTCTGCTGTTTGTCAGCTCTGTTTTATCTGGCTTTAAACTATTTCAAATCACAGAGTTGTTTGTGTTCAAGCGCTTCACAGGCCAAATTCAGAGCCTTCCCCTCGGACAGCACACCAAATACGTGTAACCTTTACTCTATTTATTATCCATAAGTGTGAACTCGTGAAACCAAATGTGTCTTTATCTTTCGTTCTGCTTTCTAGCACGCAAACGGTGACGTCAAATGCCCCACTAACGTTGCTGCTGAAAAATTTAAAATGTCACTGCACAGCCATTCAGTCTAAGAGGGCTTTTTTTTTCTCCATCGTTCACCCCCTTTTTCATTCCAGCTTTTCATTACTCCTGCACTCTCTCATAACAGTGCCCTTATTGCAGCAGCACAGTGGAAGAACACAATGGCAGGCAGGTTTTTGCTGAGTCAGTTAACTTGGGTGTTTGTGTGCAGCCTATGCGTGCGAGTTTATGTGTGTGAAGACAGGCAGGCCCGGGCAACACACATTGACTCACTATCGATGGGGAAACTATTACTGTGCTATTTTTAGCCATCCCATAGATGCTTTATCCCCCCACCCCACACCCCGCTCCTTCTATTCATTTGGCCAAATATTGGTGCAAGCTCACAGTGTTCTGCAAGCACTGCAGTGTTCCTGCTGGGATGTTAATCAATCGCAAAAGGCAGTGCTGCGCGGAGTGAGATTCAATCTGGAACATGTCAAATGGGGTGTCAAGCAGACCAGGTAGACTTGTCACAGGCACATCTAAGCAATCTTGTTTCTGAACAACAAGCAATGAACACTGAGGAAATGAATACGAATTTCTCCATCCATCTCAATACTTAGCAGCCCTATTCGTTAGGGGTGTGCAGCGAAACCATTATCTGTAAATGTATTGGTTGCAATGACAAATTTATTAGTTTCTGTAACTATATTCAGACAGAAACAAGTGAGCAAAACTTGAACCAGTATGCCAGAAGTGAAGAAAAAGTCTATTTTTAGATGCAGTTATTATAGTTTCTATATTGCAAACATGCTTGGTAAAATTCATAAAAGTATTTTCTATAACAAACTTAGCAAAATAAAAAAAAAAAAAAGCTAAATAATAGTAAATGAAATGTAAAATAAAAAAATAAATTATTTTTATTACAACCTTTGCGTAAAATGTAAATGTAAAAAAAAAAACTGTAATTCTAAAAACTTAAAAATTGCTTTGTATTACAACCTCTATGTACATAAAATAAATGTAAATGTAAAAAGCTAGATGACAGTAAATATAAATGTTAAATAGAAATACTGTTATTACAACCTTTATGTAAAATAAACGCAAAAAGTTAATAGTAAATATAAATGTAATATTTAAAAATTTATTTAAATTATTTTTATTACGAACTTTATGTAAAATGGATGTAAAAAGTAAATAATTGTAAATATAAATTTAAAATATTTTCACTTACAAATTTTATGTAAAAAAAGTCAATTAAAACAAAATGCTAAGTAACTGTAAATATAAATGTAAAATAAAAATGTGCCTTGCATAAATAAGAAATTGATTTTAATTAAACTTGTATGTAAAATGTAAGATATATATATATATATATATATATATATATATATATATATATATATATATATATATATATATAAAAATACAAAAAAAAAAAAAATACACAGAATTCATCAGTTCATGTTTAAGCCACACTGGCTTCACAGACTTACACATTGGCACTGTAATTTTAGATTTATTGATTAAAAGTAGATATGTATCTCTGAGCTTGCTGGGATCATCAGTAAACCTTTTTGATATATACAGTATTATTTAGAAGAACTCCTTTTCCGTGCCTTTCTGAAGGTATTCGTCTTTGAGCACATCCCTACTATATGTCACCACAGGTACTTCATATCTGGACCCTGAATGACCAGTAAAAAGCCGCATTACAGGGTGCTTCCTGGATGGTTTGTTACTTCTAGTCTACATTAGCGGCAAATGACTCATGAAGAAATGGCCTTTTAGACATTAATAGTGAGGCCATCACTAGATAAACAAGATCCTCTGTCGCTACATGAGGCAAAAGCTGAAAAGCTAAACCCATATGCTAAATGAGCCAACAAGGAATGTATTACAAGAAAACCAAGGTAGTGTAACTCAAAGATTCAAAGAGGGGGAGAAATATTTGATACATGCGGATGTTTCTGCATTTTTCCTCTCTCTTTGAGCAAATGAAGAATGATCATAGTAGGTCTGTGTTGGCGAGGATTAAAAAAATTAATGCAAAGCCTTACATGCACATGGCCTATGTCTGCTAGCGCTGCATTAAAAAAAAAAAAAAAAATTCCAAAAACAGCTTGGACAGAACTGACATACAGTATGAAGAATGTAAATTAAAATCCATCCAATCACAGAGGGGTTACAAAATACCTCCAAGATATGACCATCAAAAGCTTACTTGAACGGGATTCCATGCAATATCCATTACTAGATGTAAGAGGAGTCAGCAGGGTGACTGGAATGGTATATATATATATTTGTAGATGCTTTGTAATTCTACAGATAAATTAAAATGCTCTAAAATGCATTCAGATAGATGTCATCTCCCATCTGCAGCTGCTCTGTGGCTTGCCAAATTCATAAATTCAGGAGTTATTGGTTTCCTCACAGTCAAAGACAAAAATAATGCCATCGCAACCAGGGTCAGAAATTAATACTTGCAAAGTGGCAAATGCAGGCAAAAAATTGCTCTAAGTTACCTTGTAATGTTATAATCTATCCTGACTCTATACTTTCAATGGAACTTCTTTTTCTTCAGGACCCTAATGTGATGACGCACTGTGCAATAGAAACCATTAGATTTATTAGATTTATCTATATATGTGTACTAAATACATGCTAATAAAATTACAATCTTTAAAACATATTCTTAATCTTCTAATATTTATTTTTATTAGCATTTTTGTACATTTTATAATTATATACTGTATAATATATTTAAACTATATATTTGTAACAAAATATGTAAAAATTACTTTTTATATAGCATGGTTTATATTTTAAATAAACCCGCTCTATATAGGGTTGGATATATAAGTATGTCCAACTTTATCCACATATATACAGCATACTCAATATATAGCATATCTTTACTGCTTAATTACTGCTTAATTATCGCAAAAATGTAAACTGTATTACTGTATCACCCAGGTCTAATCTGCTAAATATGACTTTACCATATATCAACCGTATCATCTGCGCCACAAGGATGTGCTGTTTTCTTTCAGATCAAAGCTAAATACACGTAGAAACAGCAAATCCTTGTGGCGCAGATGATACAGAAGAGCATACGCAGCATACGGTGATATGAAATGATATAGGAGACTGTTGACAAAGGAATTGTTGAATAAAGTCATTATTTTTGTTTTCTTTCCTTACAAAAAAGTGTTCCCGTCACTTCATATAACCCAGATTGCACGTCTGATGGTAGATGGAGCATTCTGATGACGACTTTCATACCTTTCATGGACCTTGACACTGTTATTTACTTGGCAGTCTATAGGACAGTCACAGGCCTCCCGGTTTTCATCCAAAATATCATAAATTGTGTTCCGAAGACTAACAGAGCTTTTGTGGGTTTGGAACGACATGGGGGTAAGTAATTAATGACAAAAATGTCATTTTGGGGTGGAGTATCGCTTTAAGGCACAAAATATTAAGATATTATAAACATTAACATCATAATTTTCTGTAAAGCTACTTTGAAACAATGAGTATTGTTAAAAGCTCTATACAAATAAATATGACTTGACTTGAATTTCATGGCCAGTAAGACATATTTGTATTGTAGATGGTAAATTTCCACTATTCATATATCATAATCAGGTGAGGCAAAAATGTTACTGCAGTACTTAATCCAGGATAGCATCTCTTTTCACAAGTACCACAAAAGTACAGCATGACATATCCAGGCCACCATTAAGATGATGACTATCTGCCTCTGTGCCTTTGGACCGACCGCCCTTCTGAACTGCTCATCTTCAGCTTCCGCTCGTCTGTTGGCTTGATAAGCACGCCACACCTCTATTGTTTCACACTCCACATGAATACATTACTCATTTTGTATTTTTATTTAACTTTAAAAAAATAAATAATAATAATAATAAATAATAATTCCAAAACATGTTTTCACCCTCCACCCACATACTAATAAACAGATAGGATGGCAAATTGAATTACACAGTCGCAAACTTCTGAAATCAACCATCTGCAACATGTAATTGGGGAACAGCGCACACTCCAAACGAGGCAACAATGACATCATCCACAGTGTTAAGTACTGAGCTCACTGCAATAAGAGCCATAATTCCAGCTGAGCGGGCATCTGTTCACTGGCTTCACTCTAAAAGGCAACACAATAATGTGAAAGTTTGTTTGTTTAGGAAGATTGACCGTGAGGATCGGATCATGTTGAATTGTGCAGATCATAAAGCTTGACCTGTGGCCTTTAACTCTCTCATTCACAGCCAGAGTTTATAAGTGGTTCAGAGTGGGGAGCAGAGTTGCACTATTTTGCCCGAAGCAAGAAGTGTTTCTTTTTGAAAGCTGAGCATCAGTGTTTCCTCTCTCAAAGATCAATTTGATACCACTCCTTTTTGAGAGTATTGCAATTGCACATCAGCACAAATTCCTCACGCTTTAAACACATTGTTAACAGCATTCACACATTGTAAAGAAAAACATGAAAAAATGAGTGTAAATTAATGATGAAAAGATTAAACACATTTTTGTAGAATGTAAAAAGACAAAAGCTGAAAAATAAAGCATTATCTCCTAAATATTTAATTTTTGGTGCCACTCTGCTCAGCTGGCATACTCTCAAATAAATAAATAATCAATCGATCTCCATATATGAACATTAAAAGGAAGAATGACAGTAAGAAAGACATATGTGACCCATGCTGGCAAAATGAGTCCGTATGCGCACAGTCTAATATTGAGCTACAGGCAAACGATGTGAAAATTGTCAGTTCTTGTCGAATTTGAGGTTTTCACAAAAATGAGTTAATTAAGGGACTCGTCTAGCGAACCCAGTGCTTCAAATACTAATTAAACATTTACCTTTTTCTCTCCTCACTTCTGGGTGACTGCTGCTTCTTCTCACCACAAGTTGTAGGATATATTGTTGCAGAGTGCAGCATCCCAGCTTTATGAATATTCATAGCGAATATGAGTCTGAACTAGTAAAATATGATTTTCAAACCCATGCTGATGAAAACAAAATGATCGCGCTGACTGACATTTGCGAAGCATGTTTATAAGACGCGCCTCTCCAACAGTGTGCGATCTCCCTAAAGTACATTATTGCGAAATATGTCTAGGTGAGATCCACACACACATAGTCTTGATGATTTTGCGTTGGAATCTTCGGAAAACTTTATCTTGATTTTTCTCAAAATCAGCTCTACTAACTCTATCGTCTTCAAACGGCTGTAGCTTAGTCATTTTTGTCTGATTCTAACAAGTTACATATCATTTTGAAGGTATTTTAATGTAGATTGTGAAAATGAAGAGAACACACTTTTGAAAATTTGCTCATTCCGACTCATTTTGCCAGCACGGTCACATACTGTATACTGCAGATGCATTCACTAAAGGAACAGTAAAGGTATAATATGAACGCCCTTGACAGCCAAGACATGGCTGTTTCATTAGTCAAGGCTCACTCAGGCCAACTCCACTTCAAGTTAAAAAATGCCTGGGTGCTAGGCAGCATATAATGATACCAGCAGCTACTGCTCCCATTGTTGGAGTTGCTATGCAGACCAGGTGCAAAAGTTTCAGAAGTCAAGAGTGAGGTGCCTGGATCATGGCACCTTTCTCAACTTCTGGCCACATTTCAGCACCTCCACACCAATCACTCCATCGTGTGCAGTCCTATGACAAACATGTATGACTGAACTACAACCATAAATTTGAACTAGATACAATTATTGAGGCCGTCAAAGAGTTACTGAGGGATAGTTTGCTAGGAATAAGGATGAGATCACTCAACTCTTAAAAAATGTCTACTTTTCAAGTTCAGATTTTTAGAAATAGGTTTGTCATGCTGCAGCATGTCTCCAGCAACAGCTGTGCATTCACATTTGATTTAGGCCTGAAATAAGTCATTTGGAAAAATATATATATTTCTTGTTCTACTGTTTATAATTTTTTGAAGAGAACTATTGTATAGCACTAAAGCCCAAACCAAAATGGAGAAAATAAAAATTCATTTGAGGAATGCATTAAACAACATTAACACTTTAGAGGCCAGTAATTTTGACCCCTGGTTTAACCTCAGAATTCGGTATAAAAAAAATGTAAAAATATTGCAAAATCAGACTTTCTATTAATAGCAGCTGCTGTATAGCCAGTGTGTTTATTTCACTCAATATCCTATTAAATTAGCACATTTGGCACCTTAACAGCTGTCATTTTGTGTCCAGGAATTACTTAGCAAGCCAGTGAGTCATTATTAGAAATTACTGTTAATAAATGGCTTCAACATAACAAGCTTAGGAGGAAATTGAAGGCTGTTCATCATTGTTTACTGACAGTGACAGAGGTTCCTCACTGCAGGTTAACGCAAATGTGGACAACGGCATCAATATACAGCACATCATATAATCTGTGCTACAGCTACACACCGTATGTAAAAAGTGACAAAAGTAATACATATGCAAAGAATAATTAATAATATATAAACATTTGTTACCGTCATTACATTTATCATTCCTGCCCTGCATTGCTGTATATGTAACATTGACAGGCTTGTGAAGTCTTACCAATATTTGCTAAATCACAGTGGTAATTCTCTCCAAGCATATCTGTATGAAGATATGAGATTCACATTTAAAAAAAAAAAACACTGAAAGCCAAACAGATTACAAAAAGATTAATTTGCTGAGTGAATATGGAGAAATCAATATTTCAAAAACAAATATTTCAAAAGTGCTAAGAGATGCCAAAAGTTGGAAAGTTGGTAGAATGAATAAAATAAATAAATAAATAAATAAATAAATAAATAAATAAATAAATAAGATTATTAAAAGCTCATGATCTTCAAAAGTACTATGTTTGATTTTGTAGCATCTTTTTGCCCCCCTACAGACATGTGTTTATGGTTGATTTCTCTCATTGGTTTGCTTCTTTGTTATCTTTAACATACAGGTTACATCAAAATTATTTTAGGCACGGCAAGAAACAAACTAATGAAACCTGACCAAAAAAAAAAGAAAAAAAAGAAAAAAAAATTACCAACACATTTGTTAAATGGAGTCAGTCTTTAAACTGCTCATAAGGAGGTAGGTTATTGTACCCAGAACTGACAATTCAAGATGTCAGACATAACCAAGACATAGATCTTCCATTTAAAAATAAAGAAAATCAATGGTTTCCTTCAAGCTGGCTATGTGACCAGCCTGTGGCATGCTGTATATATACTGTAATGGAAAACTTACATTAAAGGCCAGAGGCACAGGAAACAGATCCACTGGAACAAACTGGCATTGGACTTTTGCCCTCTAAGGCAAACACTGAGAAAGGAATCTCTGCAATCTTCCTGTCGCTCACAGGGAAGCAAGCTAATATAAAATGACTTTGCTACAACTGATGTCCACTCTGGAAATGAACTACTGTAGTTCTGTCCAGCTAGGCAGAAACCCTGATGATTCCATTAACTGAGAGGGATTGAACTGTAAAAGTATGGGATAAAATTAGTCTCACGCGTGCATTAATTGATGTCTAGTTCGAGTCGAACTCATTAACATCAACACGATTTGAGACTTCATTTTCGCAGTTTACAGCATTTCACGTACCCCACACACACACAACTACCAACAAACAAGGCCCAGTGCAATTCATTAACATGTACACGATTTGAAAAAATTGCAAATGTGCATTACTGCACTGAAACAAATGCTTTTCAACCGGTGTCTGCAGAGTTAAGAATTACATTAATGTGCAGCATTTTGTTCAAATAGAGACATATTTGTGAATACAAATGTTATAGTTTGTATTAAATTATTATAATTTCTGCATGTAGGGATTCAAATGTGCATTCAGGTGACGCGCGTGCATTCATCCACGTCTCTTCTGAGTTGATTCTATTTGATTCATTTGAATTTTGAGACTTTGGTTCCGCCATTTAAGCCTTGGCCTTGAGACGTGGACGAATGCATTTGCGTCGCCTGATCCACAAATGCACATTTTAATCCCTACATGCACAAATTATGATAATTTAATACAAACTATAACATTTGTATATGTCTCTATGTGAACAAAATGCTGCACATTAATGTAATTCTTAACTCTGCAGACACTGGTTGAAAAGCATTTGTTTCAGTGTAGTGATGCACATTTGGCCAAATACCTCAAGCGTGTGATGGAAATGTTACACCCCTTAACATACTGTGATGCCGTGTCCCAGACGAGGCATTTGTTGCATCCAGTGGGGACATAATTACTGGTTATAATGACTTATACTGTCTTTTTACGCGTTGCGTTGTGTATCAAGCTGCGTAAACATAAAACCATGTCTGCATTTGTGATTGGAGAAATGACAAACAACAGGCGCTACCCTACACTGCTCAAAACTCGCGCTTGAATTGTCAGTGGCAAATTCTTCAAATATGAAAACGTACATACAGGCTTTGAGTCAGAAGCACCAGCAAAGTTGGAATTGCCCCACTTTATAGAAACAACCTTTGAGCCACAGACGCTACTCTCCCAGGTTTAGGAAACAGTCCTCCGTAAAATGCGCTGCACACATCTGAATATTTGGGTTGAACTGTTCTGGAACAATGTTGAAAATACAACTTAACCACTGATTTCTAGTTGTGTCCTCTTTTGGAAGACTAAACAAAGTATTTTCACTTTCACAACTAAACACACAGCATCTCCATGACATGGCAGCGGCGGCAACAGCGAGAATCAAAGTCACGCCTTCTTTCTTTGTGTAAACATTTGGGCAGTCTTATCTTTTATAAAGAATATCTCTTTGGGTTTGTGACTTTAGTCTTTGCAACTTGTCTATGCACAAACAGCTTGTAACACGCCAAAGAGAAAAGAAAACTTGAAATTGCATCATATGACCCCTTTAATTAATAAAAAAAAAAAAAAAAAAAAAAAAAAATTAAATAAAATAATAATAATAAAAAAAAAAAAAAAACCCCATCATTAAACAAACAAACATAAATTGGGAATAATATTTGCATGCAAAGATTACCCAGAACTGACTGCCCTGGAATAACAAAATGCTTAAATTAATTTCAGCTCAAACACAAAAAAAGGAAGTAGGAAGTGAGTCAAACAATAAATCTAAACTGATATAGTGAAATAGTAGCCTAAGGGTAAACCTTGAATTAATACAGCCTCACTTAACTGGTAATGAGCATTCATTGTTTTCAATGCGTTCAGAGTACAGCTGGGAGTACAAACATGTTATTAAGGGTGAATAATTCCATTCGAATGCTAATCACTTTAACGTGACAATTCAATATGTTTAACAACCCAAATATGTTCATTAAGTGCTAAATGCCTGAAGACTGCATTAAAACCAAACCAAAGAAAAGATGGTGTCCTTTATACAAAAAAATAAAATAAAAATAAACCCCCTTTTAATTTCAGCCCCTCTCCCTATCCCACCAAAAAAAAAAAAAAACAATATGTCCGAAAGACCTCAAGCGCTTTAAAATCTAGTCACCTTTCACAATCAGCACTTGAGATTCAATTAAAATTGAAACGACAAGGAGGCTGGTGGCAGTGTGGAGGCAGGAGCCTGAATCTTTTGCTGGGTAATTAAATAAGGTTGTGTCAGGAGAGGGGAAACTTCGGAGAAGCAGGGACAGCTGCGGAGAGAGCCAGCATGGCGTACTGACAGTAATTGCTCCTCTGAAGGGGAAGAAACATAGAAGAACGTGTAGCCATAAGAGAAACACAAGCAGGCCAGATGTAGAAAGAATGGATAAGGTTTGCTCTTACATACATCTGGAACCAGACCGATTCATCTCAAGCAGGTTTCACGGTGTTTGTGTATTATGTGAAATGAGCTTTCTGAATTGGAGATGGTAGCATCTGATTCAAAAACCTTCTTCACCAGGTGCTTAAAAAGCATTTTTTGTGGTGTAAGTGAAGCGTTGCGTAGGTGTGTGCTTCGTTTATGGGATAGAATGAGATCTTCATACTAGAGATACAGTAGCATGTGTGTGTTTGGATCTCATTCACCATTCAACATTTTCCCTAGCAGCACTTTGTAAAAGAACACCCTACTCAGAATAGTGTGCCGTCAGCTGAATGCAAGAGAGCAATGGGAGATGTGTTATGCAGTGTTATTAGAATGGCAGAGCCATACTCAAACAATAAGCCAATCTGCACAACAAGCAAAGAGCTTTTCCTAATCTCAATTTAATGACATATGCTCTGCTGTTACGGTAAGCCACAGGAGTCACAAATGCTCTCTAAATTTTGAGAAGATAATAAAAGCTCATATAAATAGGTCACTAGAGTATGGGACGGCCTAGCAGTCACTCTGGAATATAGGAGTAAATTATTATTTAGAGGACGTGACTATTTAGAGCCATCTTTACACTGCAAAAAGATGCATCCTAAGAGACATAATAAATAAATAAATAAATAATCACATGAAATTATGCATCACGTTTTAATAGATTTTAAAATGCAGTTTATTCCTGTGATGGAAAAGCTTGTCAGCAGTCACTTTTCCAATCTTCAGTGATCCACAAATCTTCAGAAATCAATGAAGATTTGAAACTCTCAATTAATTTAACGTTTTGTCTGCTTTTTTAAAGTAACATTTATTCATTTAGAAGTTGCTTATATCCAAAGTGACTTGCAAATGAGGAACGCATTAAAAAATATATTTTGGAGGTAAAATAGATCATTCCTCTGAGGTGCAGTAGAGGTGATTCTGTGGATCCAATTTGGTGGCATTCAGCATCTAAACATTTGGATGGAACACAGGTTTGCAATGAGTGTAGGGAGATGGGTGCAAATCTGGCGGCTGTTCTATGTGCAAATATCAGTGTCTCTAACTTGATACTGGTAGCTACTGCCAGTCAATGAAGTGATATAAAGAAACAAAACAAAGCACTCATCTTGCACATGCTTGCACGGAAAAAAGTAGTTAAAAAGCAGTGCAGTGGAACCCAAATACATGTTCTGTGTGAACCGGCCACAAGTCCTTCAAATGTCCTTGCCATGTGTGTATTCTGCAGATGAAGGACTGTCTTCTGCCGTTCTAATTACCCATACTAATTAACTGAAGAGCTGATCAGCCCCTTACAAAGCCATGCAGTTGTGTCTCATGTGAAATCATTCTATAAAATCTCCCACACAAGCTCCACAAAATAATTATACAGTAAGTGCATGTAGTGCATTAGTATTTGTCTCATTAGTCTCAGTACTTATATAAATATGTTGTGAATACATATTTAAAAAATGTTACTGAAATGTACTGATGAGAATTTTGAGAACTTTTAAATGGAAAGTCTGCAAAAACAACATTTAAAACAAGGCAAAGTGTAAAAGCCTTTAATACCCGTTTAAGTTATATAGGTTATATAGGTCTAATGTAGAGACACGACAGACAGATTGTTAAACTGTCAGACCGATAGACAGAAAAATAGACAGCTCGACAGACAGACAGGAAGTACTGTTGGTGTAATCAAGTGATATGGTGCACATGACCTTTGCCCTTTTCTATGTAGCTAATGAGTTAATATGTGTGAAGAGGAAGTGGTTGCGGGAAGAGCAAGATAACCTTTGGAGGGGAAAGCAGGAATATCGTAATGAGTGAAATATGATGTGCTCTGTTGCCAGTAGCTCTGGGTGAGACAGACAGCAATATAAACATGTGAATGATGAAGAGATGAAAAGGAAAAGTGCGACTGCTGAGAGTGAGAACATCACAACAGCCAGAGGAATGGGGAGTCTTGGGGAGCCTTCTAAAGACCTGTCAGAAAACTTGCTACTTCTCTTGCCATTTAATCTGTGTCAGATAACTGCAAGGGTATGAAAAGTGACCTGAGCAAAAGCCATGTGTCAATACACAGACAAGAATCTTTCTGTAATTGTAATCTACAGTACAGTGCCATTCAGTACTGAGGATGAACTCTGTAGGTTTAGATCATTTGAATCAGGGCTTTGAAGAGCCAGGCTCTTCAGGTTTGTGTCTCAGGTCCGGCAGGGATTGTAGGTGGGGGGAGTGAATAACCAGTGCTCTCTTCCATCCTCAATACCACAACTGTGGTGAGACCCTTATGCAAGGTACCAAACCCCCATCTGCTCCCCGAGTGCTGCAACACATGGCTGCCCACTGCTCCCTGTGTGTGTTCACTACTGTGTATGTGCACTTGGATGGGTTAAATGCACAGCAGAAATTCCGAGTATGGGTCACCATACTTGGCCACACATCACTTCACTTTGTATAAACAGTTTTAGGACTTCAGATGATGTGAATGTTTTTGTACACATGCGTGTGCTCTGAGTGTGTATCTTCAGCAAAAACAGGGAAACAGGACCATCCCTCCTCAAACAAGCTTATTTTCCCCTTCTACACTGACAATGATGCCTCTTAGTGCAAACGTAAGATCCTAGTCTCACCCGTCAAGAGTGAAGTAACAGCAAACACTTAGCAGCCCACTCCTTACTAAAGGACAGGTCTTATGTGAGCAAATCAATACGTCAGTGCCAGACTGGTGAAGCACTAGGGTTCGGTTTTGCTTGTCTGTCCAAATGGTGTTTAGTATTGACCTCGCATACTGTGGTCTATGGTCTAAGGGACTGACTATGTTTACCGCTGTCTTTCAATTACACATCTTCGCAAAGTTGCAAACACACACACACACACACATACACACACACATACACACAGGCAGGCTTTCCATAGTTCTTAGCCTAAAACATTAACCCTTTCCGAAATAATTTAACTAAGCTGCTGGCTTCCACTCCTGTTTCCTGTAAGATCAATTAAATTGCCAGCTGAACTCAGACCCTTTGAAATAAACACAAAAGTATAATTTATGATTTCATGACACACTCATTGCAAGATTAAACAAGTGATTTTTGCCCATGCACACACTGATAATTTCTCCTAGCATAGAGAGGGTTAAACCACAGTGCCATTAGCTATTAACTCTTAGAGCTCTGAATGAGAGATCTGACACACACACACACACACACACATTCACCTAACGATGATGTTGCATCATAAAGGATGCTGAAGGTTAGATTGCTCTTTTGTGTTGTTTGCTTTGAACATTTGGGCAAGTCAATAATCTGGATTTTAGTGATGGAGAGAATGAGTTACTCAGTATTGGTGTCTCTAATCTTTGAAGGAATACTTCACCCAAAAATTCTTCAATTACTTCATTAATTTTGTTCCAAACCTCTAAGATGCTCTTTCTTCTCTAGACAACAGAGACACCTGCTCTTTTTCATATAATATACTGAATGGTTAACCAGCAACTGTCAATCTCCAAACATTACAAAAAGCACCCTTAAAATACCATTAACAATAATTTAAATAAGCATGCAAAGTATACAATAACTTCCAGAAAGATTGACTTTTTAAAAATTAACTTTCTTTAGGGTGCAATATTTTGAAGTTCATCTCATGCTACCTAAATTGTATTTTACAAAGGTTTTTTTTTTTTTTTTTTTGTGATATATCTGTGATATTTATACCATAAAGTATAAAAAAATAGCAATAATTAATCATGTACCATCCGTTAATGAGAAAAGTGCTCATGCGGCCTACTGTTACTATGGCTACTTCCTAAGACACTCAAACACAACTTCAGTTTGTGAGTGTCTATTTACTGCAAGGTGAAAATTCCTAACTAACTTGTAATTGAAACTTCTGTGGTTACTGAAAAGTTTGAAAGCGTTAAAACACAACAATCTCATATGTAAAAAGATTGTACTGGTGCAACTAGTTACAAAACATATACTGTAGGAATCAATTACTGTAGGCATTATTAAAAATAAAGGTTCAAAGATACCATTGAAGAACCATTTTGGGTTTTATTAATCTTCTCTCCACTACAAAGAACCACAGATGCCAATGAAGAACCTTTGTTTTTAGGATGCCATATTATATATTCAGGGTGAGTAAATGATGACAGAAACTACAATATATCCGTAAAGGCACATATTTGTTCTGTACTTTTCCCACCTGTGTCACCTGCCATGGAGACAAGGGCAAAAGGAGAGAGTGAACCTACTCTGGTTGCAACGTAGTAACTATAGTTAGGTGACAGATGGACCCAGACGACCTTGCCAGGCTGGGTTCAGGATGGCACATATCTAGTTGCAGCACTATGTACTGGAATGCTCTGATAGCTTTGTTACGAGTTTACATTTACATTTACATTTAGTCATTTTGCAGATGCTTTTATCCAAAGCGACTTACAGTTGGGGGATACATAAAGCGATTCTTCTTAAAGAGGCAAACAGATACAGGAAGGTTCACTTACTCTTATTGAATGTTGATGGAAAATAAAGCCGCCCTGAAAGTACAAGAATGAGAATATATATAATATTGAATCTCTCTCCTCCAGTCTCTCTCTGCATGAGCGTGTGTGATGACCAACAAGTAACAGCAGACAGCGGAATCCTTATTGATCTGGACTGTGGCAGCGAAATAGCCCCTGTCAGCCCTAAATCCCTCTCCCTGTCACTCTTACCTTGGACAAGCAGTCCCTCCAGTTACTCCCTCAGGAATATTCATGAGTGTGTGAGAGACTACCTGAATGCCAACACGTCTGACATCAGCTTTTATCATCCGGTAGAACCAGACACTTTCACAGGGAGACAAAGGAAACCTAATAATGGGTTTTAGTATGTAGTATGAATTTAAATGTATTTAGACATGTGCCACACTTAATACTGTAAACTTAATTGCATTAGACATAAAATAAATGCAAATAAATAAAAAAATAATAAATGCTTTGGTTCAAAAGTTTGTTTGTGCTATCTTTACTTTAAAACAAATACCATTTGGTTTGATATTTGTTTGTCTAACGTAATGACATTCATGTGGCTTAAGTGTCCAAATTTATTTTGCCTCCACTGTACATTTTAAGCTCATTAGCGACTGTGGAATTTATGCCCATGGCAAGTCTAATATTACTTACACTCAATGTTTTTTCAGTAGAAAGAATCCTACTCATCTCTCGGTGGGCTGAGAATAACCACCATCTTCTAAATATTACATTCATGTAAAATACTTTATCTCCTGCCTTTCTGTGCTCATCATAGTTCCAAATGTAAAACAAGGCATTGATGAAAGTCGAAGTCTCCAGGCTCTCTCTTTCCCTCTCAACCACTTTCCATCTCATTAAGTGGTGTAAAAGCTTAAGCAGCAGTAGTGGTACAGACTTGCAGATCTCAGGGGATGAGTGTATGGGGCGTGAGTCTCTTCTGTTGGGTATGAACAATCATGCAGGAAGTAAAAGCAGCAAAGGATATAGGGAGCAGAGGTTCATTGTATACTGGACTATGCTATTTCATTAAAATTAATCAATGTGAAATATGATCAAATACTACTTTTTACTTTTTATCAGTTCATGTACAAATACTCCAGTGATTTATTCCAGATCACTGTCACTCAGCAGTGTACTGGACATTTTTCATGATTAACTGATAAATGAGATCCTGTAAAGTAGTTATTTCTTTAAAAATGTCTTAATTGTTTCCAAAATATTCCAATAGCAAATGCTAATATTACAATGAATGAGTCATTCAGGATGTGATGCTAAATCCAATACACCATGGGTGATTATCTTTGGTTCTTGTCCATAATTCTTTATGACCGTCCTCTTTACATATTTCAATGATACAATACATAATTATCGAAATATCCATCTTTTCAGAGACGATCATTCAAATTGTAATTCCATCTTGTGGTGCAAAAAACACTTCTCAGAAGACTATTTCTATTAGGAAATCTCAAGATTATTCAAGCTGAAGGTTTTGTGAAGAAATACATTGGTGAGTTAGAACCTGTCAAAAGAAGTGAGGAGGAGTTGAGTTCGCTACCAGGGTCTAACAGATAACAAGTCTTGCAGGTTTGTGACAGGTGTTGCATGATACAGACTGTGAGCTGTCATTAGAATTGAGTGCACTGTCATGGGCAGAAATGATGGTGAAAATTAACAAAGCTTTACAAGTATAATAATAATGTACTAGATATTATGTATAATTTTCTGTTTAAATGTAATTAGTCAAAAGACATGACATGCTCAGAAATTACAAAATAATTAAAAATACCCTTATTAAAAAAATGTATTCCACTATTTTTTTATGGACTGACACTCAGAAAATATCTTCTTTACCTGACAGAAGCTACTGAATTAGGTGTCCTGAAATATCACACCTGTCCTCAGTAGGTTTGTAAAATAATATAATAAAAACCTTGAGGTTCTATCAGGTAGATTTATTTTGTTGCTGTACTACAGGCTATTTTTAATAAACGCTGTATTTGTGTTGCCAAAGGAAAAATAAGCTACATAAATACAGTCTCCAGACATTTGGGACCTTGTCTTTGACTAAAATCTTTCTTCCCAACCCAACCATCTCATGCACAGCTGCTTCCATTCACCATGCTGATATCGGATTCTTTTGTATTCTGTGCATTTGACAACATTAAGATCTTATCTAACAGCTGCTCCCATTAGAATGCTTCATTATTCAATACCCAAGGCAAACAATTCACTGTGTCGAAGCCAAACAATCTCGGGATTCTATAAATCATGTTTCGATGCAAACATGTCGAGCACTGACAGATATCCACCAGACGGACACAGTCATCCTTCCCATTTTCTGCTTCAAAAGAAACTGTCTAGCTTCAGAGAAATTAGGGATATGGGGTTGGATGTTTCAGGTCTTCTCATCCATGTGAACACTGTACAAAAGACCAAAGATGTCTCAGCTGAACCAATAAATGAGTTGCTTGGATCCATTGTTTCTTGCAAGCACTAAAATATTGAAAGGGCCCTTTTTCCAAACAAAATTCAGAATTCAGAAAGACAGTCAGAGTGTTGGCTAGAGAGGGAGAGAACAGAAAGTAGTTAAAAAAAAAAAAACTTCCTTAAAGCTCAATCACACCAGTTAAAATTGAAATAGGCAGCAACAGCACAGTCTCCAGTACCTGCTAACTGAGGAAATGCCACCATATGTTGAGACTGCAGACAGGCTTTGTGCTGCTGACATTTCAGACACTCTTAAAAAGGTCAACATAAAGCCTGAAAGGTAAAAATAAAAGAAATAAGAGGCAGTGTGTAAGGCCAGTGGGGTTAATACAGGCACAGAAAGCTGAATAGCACAAAATGCTGATCATTACAACACATGGCAACACAACAAATGCTTCTGCACGCCATTTATCACTTCAGACTTGTGCAGCTGCATAGACTTTGAAGACATTGTTTGAGGAAGTCTACAAATTTCACATTTTGGTTTACAAATGCTTAATCGCCTACAGATCCTTAAAGATGCAGTAAGCATTTTATGAGAAACGCTGTTAAAAAGTGGATCAGACCAAGCACCAAAACACTTGTAGCCAATCACCAGGGGGTCTGTTGCATAGCATGTTTGTGAATATGGGGGTGGAGCTATCAAGATGGTTGGAGCGTGTTTGTTTTGGTCATTTCAAATATCAACAGTGTTTCTAAGAAATCGCTTACTGCACCTTTAAAGTAAATTTAAAGTTCCATTGTTTAGAGCTGTTTCTTGAACTAGGCACTTATGACCCTGTGGATTAAGAAAAATACACTCTATTTTCAAATTGTATTACTCTTACAGTTTATATACATACTTTTTTTCTTTTTCTTTTTTCTGAAAGTAATAGAATTTTTTACCACAGTCATTTCTACCACATTTCAAATTATGCGCTTTTAAAAATTTAGCGGGATTCGACAAAATTAAAGGTTGATTGGAAACAAATAAATAAAAATAACTCTACATCTTTTGTTAACAAGTATGAACATTTTTATTAATATTTTTCAAATACACAAATATCTTTATAAGGGGTGAAATTGTAGGTGGAATTATAACTGTGGAAATGACAATCAGTTATAATTTAAAACAAACTGATTTCAGTTCCATACCAATAATTAATTTATGATTACTTGATTCTTTCTGTAGATTATCACATTTTTAAAAATGTAATTTATGTTTATCTGATGGTGTTTCACATTTTAAGACTGAAAATTTGGCTCTGGGACGAGAGTAAAGCAAAGTTTATTTGAAAAGAAGCAAAAAATAAATTACGAAAGCATTGCAAAATGTTTCCAAGTCAATTTTGTGACCTTCAACAAACAAAAAAAAAAAAAAAAAGAAAAGAAAGAAGAAAAAAAAAAAAAAAAAAAAAGCACAAAAATGCAAGGGATTAACACACTCACACTGTTAGTGTTTTGGAATGACAGCTGTGTTTGCTAACAGGTTTAACTTAATCATCCTATTCATACATCAGCAAATTAAACACAAAATGTAGGTGTAAGTTACTACAAGGGAGTTAGTTAGAGAACACAAAGTTACTTTCTAAAAAAGAGCAACTAAAGCAATTATTTATGACTGACAATTGCATCCTGCTGCTGTGAAGCCAGTAATTGTTCTCTAATACTGCTCAAACCAACCTCCAGTTAGTCCTGTATGCAGTTAGTCATGTATGCTGTAGATGTATTTAATCACATTAGATTTAAAATGAACATAACCCTGCACAGCCTATAATATGTAGGTCACTAAGAGGTCTGTGTGTGGCAGATCTAGGCTGAGCATCCGGCTCTAATTGGATTGGAGGCTTTAGGTTAAACTACTGGCACCGTCAAGCTCAAGGTAAATGACTCCCATAATCTCCCGCTGGTGAACAGCCCCCGTGTCAGTCGGTGACCTCAACCCAGTCTATAAACGACAGCATTAGGAATATTTTGACTCCTTGAGCTCCTCGCATGTGATTACAGTTTATTAGACTGTTGGCCTAATCATGACCTACAACTCAAAGAATCTGTCACATTGGTGTGCTTCACGCACAAAACAACCGGTTCTGCATGAAAGTGTTTGTCACAACATATTTCTACAGAACCTTCCCACTCCCCAGACCTTTCAGATCTACACACCCTACAAAAAGCATTTACAATGATACATAAACACATACAAACACACACTCAAATGCCTTCTCGTTTTTTGCACGCCACATTAAAGCTGATGGCTGGCAGTTTCAAGGGCATTATCAGATGCAGTGAATGGGCTATAATGCGCATCAGGCTGATCCGGAGGAGACAAGTCATTTGTCTGAGTGACAGGTACAAGCATCCCCTACAAACCAATCAGCACTTCAATAAAAAGCCCATGTTTCATTGTATAACAAAAACCACCAGGATGTACTCAAGACTATTCAATTAATGAGAGGAAGTCACAAAACTTGTGTAAAATGAGATTTTCAGCTGAGGTGCAGGGAACATTACTGTTAACACTTTTCGAGGTAATGAGGTGCCAAAGATTATATGAATTAAAAATGGTTCTTTTTTGAGAGAGACTCAGAAAAGTAGCCCTCAGACATGAGAGACATATAGACACTAAACTTATACAGTTTAGATGGGTTATTGAACCTGGTCCAAGATCATGCTCAAGGTGGGGAGGATGTGGTCATACCATTGTTAATCCTCACTAAGAGTATAATTTAACAAAACACAGATGGAACACTCCTGTGGTGTCCCTGCTAGTAGCTTTTATTTGAGTTTAGCTTGGCAGACATTCTGTGACTGGTGCAAGCTACTGTTATCAAAGCAATGGATTTGGGGGTGAGCCAGACACCCAACCAGGGAGCCATCTTAAGCTAAATAGCCCTGAATAAAGCAAACTTATCAAAGTATTGACTGTAAAATTACATTTAATGGGGTATGAAGATAAATACTGTACAAGATAAATCTACAACTCCATTCCAGTGATCTACAGTATTGAATGGAGATTTTAAGGCATCATACATGCGCTCAAAAACATTCTAAAAATATAGACAATATTTTTATGCTATCTTATAGACCTCATGTGTCAAATAAACAATTGTGCAGCCATTTTTAGAATTTTGTCTTTGAACTTCAGTTTTTGCATTAGCTCTATAACATCGCTGTTGAAGAGTATTGAGCTGGTGAAATTGATTCCAGGGAAGACCTGGAAGAACGAGCAGTTCATTCAATTCATACGACCTTACCTTCACACTGTGGAAATACAAACCAAAAGACAACCAACACCAATCACAGAGATGAAGAGGGGCGGAGCTACGTAATACCTTATACCTCACTGTAGCCACATTCTAACTTTATCTGCATGTATTCTTCATTGAAAAGGCTATCCAAAAATGCACTGCAATGAACTAAAAGAAAAACAAATAAAGATGGCAGATGAGACAAAGTCCAGTTAAAATGTAGAAATTTGTTTAGAATGACTAAATGTTTTTGATTTCAAGGCTCATTTACACCATTATAACTACAACGATAAATGATGTTTCAATAACAGTTCTAACTATATGACAATAGGGATTCCACACCACAGCAACAGCGACACATAGGAACAATTTTGTTGGAATCACTTTCAGAGCGATTTTTTTTTCCAACTGCTGATTGATGGGAGGAGGCTCAGATATCTGGGAGGAGGCCGGCAGACAAAGTCCAGGGAGGAGACAACGGAGGAGCCAGGGAGTAGACAGGAGGAGCTTAGAGCAGGAGTCGTCCAGCTGGACTCAGGCCACAACCATGATGATCTCGACCCATGGTGGAGCCGGCGGATGGAGGAGCCATGGAGGAGGAATGACCGCCAACTCCAGGGGGCTGACCAGTGGTGGCGGAGCAGGTGGAGGAGGAGTCAGAGGTGGAGATGGAGAGCCAACGAGCCAGGGGGACACAGAGGATCCGGTGGGCCAGGGTGGAGCTGAGTGCTCTGGCAACCGAGGCAGAGCGACTGAGGACCAAGGTGGAGCTGGTGGGAGGAAGGCCCAATGGAGCCAGATGGATGGAGTGATGAGGCGCAGCCAGAGGAGAGGAGTCCATAGGTGATGGCAGGTTGACGCCCAACCAAGGCGGAGCAGAAGGGAGGAGGGAGAGTGGAACTGATGGATCAGTGGTTGACAGTGGCGGTGAGGGAACTAGGAGCTGAGGTGGTGCTGCTGGGTCTATGGGCCTCAGAGGAGTCCGGGCCTTGGAGGCGGAGGTGAGGGAGACTCCAACCAGGGAGACACTGGCAGTCCTGCGGGGCTCACACCGCAATGATGGTGGGCTGAGGGTGAGCAGAGGGGCTGCCAGACGACAGCGGTGGAGGAGGCTGGAGCGGGTGGGCATTTGAGGAGCAGGCACTAGAGGGCACTTTCTAGGAGCAGGGACTGGAGGGCCAGAAGCCCCCTCATGGCTGGATGAGGGAACCAAGGATAAAGGAGGGCTGGACAGGACCAGCAGAGACGACAGAGAGAAGAGAGGAGAGGAGGCAGTTTGATCATCAGTTTGGACTCCAAGTCTATTAGATCCCCTCCCTGTTTTAGCACCAACACCACTCCATAATCTGCTCACCCTCAGCCATGATGCAGGGGGCAGAGCTCCTCTCCACACTCACACCATGCGTGGCTTTCTCCCTCATGTTGGGCTCTGTAGCCAGCTCTCGCACCTGGTCTGACGGCTTGCGCACTCCATCTGGGGCAATCCTCCACTCAGTCGTTCGGTATTGCGCTGGCTTGCAGTGGTAATTGCCACTCCGTCATCGGTGGGCTCGGGCTTAAGCTCCGCACAGCAGGAAGATGGTGGGCTGGGCTCTGGGTCAGGAGTGGCACTGGTGATTAACTCCAGGCAACCGGTGGGGAACAGAGATCCATTTCTCGCCAGTGTCCACTCCACAAAGGCGGCGAAATTCACTTGGGGACCATTCTCGGGCGACGGCGCTCTGTACATGATGGCGCCGTAGAACGCAGAGAGCGCGTTGTCCCGGTAGTTGTTGAGGTTTGCCAGTACCCAGAACAGTCTGGTGTGGGCCCGGAGCGATTTCTCCCCCTGTTCCAGCAGGAGGAGGAGGTATTCCGGGCGAAAGAGGGGATCCATGGGACACAACAGAAAGAAAATCAGTGGGAAAAAATGGAAACAAAACAGAGGGTACAAAGGGAGGTTACTGTTTAGGTTGGTTCTTCTGTCACATTAAGGAGTCAAGGATCCAGGAACGAGGAGACGAGAAATTCACAAAATGAGAGCCTTTAATAATGCAAATGGGAAACAGAGCACATGGAAGACATCCAAGAACCGATGAACACAAACTGAAAGCACTGGGGCTTAAAAAGACAGAATAATTGGGGAAACACAGGTGCATGGAATAACTAATTAACAGGGACACAAAATATATGTGGAGGGAAAACACAACATAATGAGTCCAGGGGCGTGACAGCTGTTGGTGCTAATATAGTTATCATTATAATTATATGCCTTCAGTCATAGGCGGAGTTTCACATTTTTCTCCACTGCCTATGCATTTAGTGTATCACATACTATAACACCGCTTATCAACATGCTAATAATGAATTTGACTAGAATCATTTATCACCTACAGAGTATCACATCCTTAGTTTAGCAACATGCTAGCATTAAACTATATTGCAAGGGTGTCAAATTCAATTCCTGGAGGGCCAGAGCCCTACAGAGTTTAGATTAAACCTTAATTAAACACACCTGACCCAACTAATCAAGTCCTTCAGGCTTATTTGAAAACTACATGGTATGTGTGTTGGAGCAGGGTTGGAACAAAACTCTGCAGGTCTCCGGCATTCCAGGAACTGAGTTTGACACCCCTGCTCTACTGGAATGAGTTGTGTCTCTCGTGCAGTGCACTATTTGCATGCTATGCAGAGTTGGTACTATGTAGACCTAGAAAAAAAAAACCAACAACAACAAAAAAAAAAAAAGAAAACGCACAGATGGAATGCAAGAATAGATTCTGTGTAAACGGCCCCTTAAGGACAAAGTGTCAATGACAGAAGTGTCAATGAAGGAGAACATGAAAATGGCAGAGAAATAACATCAAACCTTGCTGGGTATTTATTTTTGTGTTCTCAATTGTTGTAATCTCAAATTAAATGCAGTGGGGCTTATGGACTGTCAGTCTCACTCTTCCAATCCACTTACTGTATACACTATAGACATTCACATCTGGCTCTACATCTGAAGCAGATGATCTAGTGGCGTGTGGGCTACACTGTGAGTAGACCCTGATTAAAAGGCTGGCAAATCACTGGACTTCAAAGACAGATAGAGCTGTGCTGCTGTGGAAGTATCCTGCTGGGGTCAACGGTTTGAACACAAAGAGAAATTTATCCATGTCTATCTTCTATTCACTGGAACGAATGAATGAATGAATGAATGAATGAATGAAGTACAACACCTGTCACTCGGGCGGCACCCTTTCCAAAGGTACACTAGTATTGAATGTTAGCATTCAAACTGGGTCACAGCAATTATCAAAGACACAACCAATTCTTTGTTAATCTGATGTAATAAGATGTTTCTTAATTGATAAAATGCAATTTGAAAATAAATAAATCAATAAATAAATAAAAATAAAATGTATTTTTCAAAGAAATTGAAGAGAAATGGACAACATAATACTGCTTGGAAATAGAAATAAATAAATAAATAAATACAATTGTTTAATTTGTCCTGGCAAGTGCAGGCATAGATATTCACTCTGACGCTGATATTCAGAATGTCTGCAATCTGTTATAATTAATTGTTTATTATTACACTTTTTCACAGATAAATATACTTAATCTAATGTTGTGTATACTCAGTCAATAAAATTGGCATTTCACATTGTTTCCTCACTGTGCATCTGATGTTGTCTCATTGCTTTCCTTAAAATTGAGAATGAAGTACTTTTTTATGATAGGCCCTATCTTGTATCAATTTCATCCTCCATGTTGCGTGTTAGCTTACTTATGGCTGGTATATGTAATTCTACCTCAGAATTCAATTTGGGGTGATAAATAAGGTTCTAATTGTTATTGGCCTGCTTAATGTAATAGTCTGAACAATGTGGCCCCTTCCCCACTCCTGGTTTTATCACTGGTTTTGTTGTGTTGGCTTATTTGTGCTGCACAAAGACTGAATCGATTCCCATTTTTAAAAAAATAATACTGCAATAACAGATTGTTATTTAATGGAAGGAAAGATTTTGAAAGGAGAGCGATGAAGGAATGTTGTGATCATTCTAGCATACTTCCCACCGCTACTCCTGGCAGTGGTGCACAGGAAGTTTATTTATATGCAGTGCTGCCCTGGGGACTATACTGAGATTGAGTGAGAGTGAGCGTGCGAGAGTGTGTGCGCATACATACACATGTGTGACAGGTTTCTCTTCCTTACTGACACTTCCATAGAAGACATGGTTGGCCATACTAAAGCGCACTCTACAAGATCTGAATGTCACTAGATACTAGTGTCAAGGTAAATCTGGAATTTTCTGGAACACAAGGGATTTATAAAGACAAGGTGCTGTAACTCTGAGACTTTAAAAATCACTTAAAAAAAAAAAAACACTTGTTACATCTCATCTCAGGTGGGTTTTGGAAGAAATCTACTCAATCTGTCTGAATCCCCCAACAAACGGAATCTATTGCTGATAAGGGAACACAATAAGCTTGGCCAGTTATATGTGGGCTTTGGATTGTCAAATACCATGAGTGTTGGAATGAAAAACAGTGTTCCAGAGTTATCCATTGCAGACATCTAACAGACTCGCTACTGCAGGAGGGATCTAATACATGACATTTTGGTGATATTCTGCAGGCAAAAAAGTTACATTATCTAAAGTCTAAATCTAAATCTAAATCTAAATCTAAAGTCAGTGTGGTGAAATCTTTCATCCTCCTCTGAAATTCCAGATAACAGGGATTCATATTGAAATCACTGGATTTCCTCTGCAAAAAAAAAAAAAAAAAAAAAAAAAAACCTCTATGAAAGAAGGTAAATATTAACACACCTTTAGGGTAAAATCTGTAAAAGCACATGTGCAATGCTTCTCCATGACAAACCTCATGTATTCACACAAAAATTAATTTGTGGGGTGACAAGGTACATAATTATTAAAACAGGCATCATGTATACAATTGCATGAGGTTATTCTATATTGATTCTCTGATCCTAATAAAATGCATAATCTCATTCTACATACACATGAGCTTAGCTATTTATAGGACTGAAAACCTCATGCAACCACAGAATTCTGTAAAACTAAGGTGGGCTACAGAAAACAAAAACAAAGCCACCTTTATTTTTTTTATTTTATTTTTTATTTATTTTGTTCTATTTGCTAATACTACTTTAGTCAGAAAAACTACCCAAATTTATTTAAAACATTTACATTTATGTTAACAGCCAAAACACATCACAATGTTTCTCAAGGTAAAGGGGTCATATCATATGATGTTGCTAAAAAGAACATTATTTTGTGTATTTGGTGTAATGAAATGTGTTTATGCGGTTTAAGGTAAAATAAAAAAAATAAAAAATAAAAAAAATAAACCATTATTTTCCACATACTGTACATTATTGTTTCTCCTCTATGCCCCACCTGTCTGAAATACATAGATTTTTACAAAGCTCATCGTCTGAAAAGCGAGGTGTGCTCTGATTGGCCAGCTATCCAGTGCGTTGTGATTGGCCGAATACCTCAAGCGTGTGTTGGAAATGTTACGCCCCTTAACATACTGTTATGCCATGTCCCGGTGTTCTAACAAATAATACTATCTATCAGATTATGCTACCAACACTGTATTTATCCTACTGTTAGGGTAGAACACCAGCGCGACAAGACAAAACCAATAAAACTCAATAAAACAAAACAACAGCTGGCATTGTAGTCTACTATCCAAGGATCAGGAAATAGTCCTCCATGAAATGCACTGCACACATCCGAATATTTTGGTTGAACTGTTCTGGAACAGTGTTGTAAATACAACTTAACTACTGATTTCTAGTCATGTCCTCTTTTGGAAGGCCAAACAAAGTAGCTTCTCTTTTCCAGTGAAACACACAGCCTCTTCACAACATGGCGGTGGCGGTGGAAGCAACAATAAAGTTACGCCTTCTTTCTTTCTTATGAACATTTAGGTGGCATTATGCAAATCTTCCCACATTGTGACGTAGTGTTTGAACGAGCCGTTTTAGGAGGACGTGGTCGAGTCTTAACTTTTATAAAGAATATCTCTTTGGGTTTGAGACATTAGTCTTTGCAACTTTAGGGTCGTATCTATTCACAAACAGCTTGTAACACTCCAAAGACAAAGGAAAACATCTCAGGTTACCCATATAACCATGGTTCCCTGAGAATAGGGAATGAGACGCTGCATCCTCTAAAGGGCGCTAGGGGAATGCCTTCAGCATGACCGGTGTCTGAAGCATGAATGAAAAAAACGATGATGAATTTGACATTGGCAGGTGGAAGCCTAGGAGATGCAGGCAGGAATGGCCAAATCATGGCAATGGGACACAGCGTCTCATCCCTTATTCTCATGGAACCATGGTTACATGCGTAACCTGAGACATTCCCTTTCGAAAGGGAACTCCACGCTGCGTCCTCTAGAGGGTGCTAGGGGAATGGTATACCAACGCCACCATGTTGAGGGATGAGTGCCCATGTAACTGTTTGCCCAAGTCAAGACTCAAGGAACAGCATCCCTGCCATCTAAACGCTAGGCTTTATGGGCAGGCTCACCAGTCGTCATAGACTAACTCACCCACCAGAGTCTGGAACTCTAAGAGTGGAGGTCTCAGCATAATGACTCCCTAAGCGAGAGGAGATCTAGCAACTCACATTACTGCCTAAGCGGAGCTATGGGGAGCGGAGGCTTCAGCAGAATGACTCTCTTAAACGAGAGGAAACCTACACTCAATCCTAGTTCGAGCTCTTAAGAGTGGAGGTCTCAGCATAACAACTCCCTAAAGCAAGAGGAGACCTGGCTACACTTAGCGCCAAAGGCAGGTAGTGAGGCTCAAATAGAAAGAGCCTACAACTCACATTACTGCCTAAGTGGAGCTCTGGGGAGTGGAGGCTTCAGCAGGATGACTCTCTAAAACGAGAGGAAACCTAACAACACTCAATACTAGTTTGAGCTCTTAAGAGTGGAGGTCTCAGCATAACGACTCCCTAAAGCGAGAGGAGACCTGGCTACACCCAGCGCCAGAGGCAGTTAGTGAGGCTCAAAAAGAAAGAGCCTACAAACTCATGTTACCGCCAAAGACGGAGCTGTGAAGAGTGGAGGCTTCAGCAGGATGACTCTCTTAAACGAGAGGAAGCCTTACAACACTCAGCCCTGTAGAGAAACTCTTAAGAGTGGAGGCCTCAGCATGACGACTCTCTAGAACGAGAGGAGGCCTGAGAACACTCAGCGCTTAAAGACAGTTGGCGAGGCTAATAAAAAGGAGCCTACATTCTTTAGTACGGTCTAAGCGGAGCTCTGGAGAGTGGAGGCTTCAGCAGAATGACTCTTAACCGAGAGGAAGCCTAACAACCCTCAATCCTGGTTTAGGAGCCTGCCTAAGCGGCGCTCATAGGCTAGCCTTTTGGGTAAAGGGGTGCGCTGCTACACTACCACAGGACCACCCACGGAGTGAGGAATTCAACTCCTCAGAAGGGGAGAGAACTTGAGCGCCAGAAAGGAAGCACCATGGTCACAATAACCCTCAATGCTGAGGGGAGCAATGCTTCAAACTGTGTTAATAGAGATACACTAGTTGAGTGGAGCCCAAGGTACCAGGGTCTAACCAACTCAGAGAAAGGGAACGAATCTAATACGCGTAACCCTTACTGTACAGGATTTCAGAAAGTGTGCAGAATATTGCATGCACACTGACCACTTATGTGGATTTTAGAAAGTGTGCAAAGTGCTCAGCGTGCACACTTACCACTTATGTGGATTTTAGAAAGTGCAGAAAGTGTTCAACGTGCACACTTAACACCATGTGGATTTCAGAAAGTACACAAAGCTTAGCATGTGTACTTAAAGCTTCCCAAGCATCAGTTCACAGATACCCAGAGGTACTGAACCGAACGGGAGATGCAAGCTCAAATAAGCTCTGGGGAGTGGAGGCTTCAGCAGGATGACTCTCTAAAATGAGAGGAAACCTAAGAACGCTTGACCCTAGTAGGGGAGCTCTTAAGAGTGTAGGCCTCAGCATAACGACTCTCTAAACTGAGAGGAGACCTAGCCACACTCAGCGTCAAAAGCAGTTAGTGAGGCTCAAAAAGAAAGAGCCCACAAACTCATGTTACCACCAAAGATGGAGCTCTGAAGAGCGGAGGCTTCAGCAGGATGACTCTCTTAAGTGAGAGGAAGCCTAACAACACTCAACCCTATTAGAGAAACTCTTAAGAGTGGAGGCCTCACCATAATGACTCTCTAGAGTGAAAGGAGGCCTGACAACACTCAGTGCTAAAGACAGTTAGCGAGGCTCACAAAAAAGGAGCCTACATACCGATAATACTGTCTAAGCTGAGCTCTGTAGAGTGAAGGCTTCTGCAGAATGATTCTCTTTAGTGAGAGGAAGCCTAACAATACTCAATCCTAGTTTAGGAGCTCTTAAGAGTGGAGGTCTCAGCATGACGATGCGGTAAAACGAGAGGAGACCTAGCTACACTCAACGTCTGAGGCAGTTAATGAGGCTCAAAAAGGAAGTGCCTACAAACTCATATTACTGTCAAAGACAGAGCTCTGAAGAGCGGAGGCTTCAGCAGGATGACTCTCTTAAATGAGAGGAAGCCTAACAACACCCAACCCTAGTTAAGGAGCTCTTAAGATTGGAGGTCTCAGCATAACAACTCTCTAAAAAAAAGAGGAGACCTGACTACACTCAACGCTAGACACAGTTAATAAGGCTCATGATATTGCCTACATACTAATAGTACTGTGTAAGTACCCGGAAGCTCGACCTGAAGAGCGATTTATCAAGGAGGCCCACAAGAGCCTAAAAACCTAACTGCCACAGTGCTCTATTGAGAGAGCACTAGGAACTGTGATCTCAGCCTAGCGACCCTCAAAGAGAGGGGAGCTACCAGGCTCAAGAAGAGCTGATCAGGGAGGCTCACAGAGAGCCACACAACCTGAAATAACTGCAAAACAAAAATACTAGGGAGCAGAGTGCTCAGCATAGCAGAAACCATGCTAACCTAAATACACGTACCTGGGCTGAGAGGATGAGGAGGCTCAGAGGAGGCTCAAACAAGAGCCTAACAACTTAAAAAACTTGCTATTACACCAAGTCAGGAGCCTCCTTCACCAATAATGTAGATATCCCACATTATACACAGTTCTTATTCTGTAAAATAAATAAAAACGAAAAAGAATTCTGGAAGAGAAAGCACTCCTCGACAGATTCCTTCCATGCCCCGCCTACAATCCCCGTGTTCGGCCTGATTGACTGCCTCAGCAGCCACGAGACCCATAAAGCAGATGAGAGGCGCTAAATCCTCAAAGAGAATCAGGCATACAGGCATTCTCAATGCAATCACATCTCGCAGCTTGGCTATATTGCCTTCGAGAGCCGAACACACTCTGTTCAAACACTAAATTCCCTCAAGAATCAGGCAAGAACAGAAACCACCGCGAATGCATTGCATTAAGCTTGTTCAACTCCCCCCGAGAGCTGAACGCGTTCATGCAAATGCTGACAAAAACTGGAGTACAGACCTTTGCTCTAGGACAGTGGTTCTCAACCACATTCCTGGAGGACCCCCATCACTGCACATTCCACATTCAACTCATTAGCTTACTCATTAACTCAGGTCACCTGCTCATTAGTAGAGATTCACAGACCTGAAATGGGTGTATCAGACAAAGGAGACATGCAAAATGTGCAGTGTTGGGGGTCCTCCAGGAATGTGGTTGAGAACCACTGCTCTAGTAGTCCCGCGAATGCAAAGAGTGAGCGCATCCTGATGATTTCCGCATGTGCTCTTTTATACCCGCACTCGCTTATTGATTACGTCATAGGCTGCCGCCTGCCAATGTCAAGTTCACTGTAGTTTTTTCATTCATGCTTCAGACACCGATCACTCTGAAGGCATTACCCTAGCGCCCTCTAGAAGATGCAGCGTGGAGTACCCTTTCGAAAGGGAACTTGAAATCACATTATATGATCCCTTTAAGACTTTCAACCAACACATGGTTCAGAACTGACTCATGAATTCCATACAGGGCCATTGTTAATTTCAAAAGGGCAAAAACAAGCATTCTTTGAGCGAAATGTCCAAATACCCATTAACTGCAAAAGTGTCAAACAGCATCCAGGCGGGACTTAGTGGCAGACAAAACTTAAAAATGATAAATTCCTCCATTACATCATGTAAACTAATACATGTCAGTTGAGGCAGGCATTAAATTACCACATGCTTGTCATAAAACAGTAAGCAATTTGACTGAAAATTTTCTCCTGGGTGGTGGGAGAAAAACACAGACATTTTCTATCTGGACAGCAATAAAACCACTGACCAACATCTGTAAATGCTGAAACTGACATGTCACCATGTAAAACAATTACCATCTAAATGGGGCTTCAGTTTTGCCATTTAATATAAAATCCATGTGCACAAATAAATAAATAAATAAATAAATAATGCATCAATCAACAGCATATATTTTATGTCCCCAATAACACTTGTTAACTGTGAAATCAGTGTCATTATGGCAGGAAATGTGTGAATGGGATGAAGGTGGACATGTAGGGCTGCAACTAACGATTATTTTGATAATCGATTAATCGGTCGATTATTTTTACGATTAATCGATGAATCGGTTTATGTACTTATATTTTAGTTTTGCCCATTTTTTTTCCCCAAGTAAATTATTAACAAAGGGTCTTTATCATTCAACATAGACTTTTTAGAGATTTTAACCATTTTGCATTGTCATATCCTCATCAAAAAACATACCTGGAGTTGTGTTTTATTATGTTAGTTATCCTTTGTCGAACTCTTCTGCAATCAAAACACTGACCCATACATACTCTAGCAAATTTCACAAGGAGATTTCAAATAATGTTTTCACCATGGCAGTCCTTAGGGCTCCTAAAGTACTTTAACATCCCGAACAAAGCTTATTAAGGAATCTTTCAGAACATATTTTCACGAAGAATAAGAATAAAACAGAATAAAATTTGCAGTAAATTGCATTTTATTATTTTTTCCTGTAAACCACACAGCTTATACCTGGGAAACAGCTTTATAGCTTATGCTGTGAAATTGTAAACAATCCTTCGAATAAAAGTCCCAATGGCATGAAACCTGAATGGAACTCGCATTTTAAAGTAAAATTTAAAGTTAAAACACCATCAGAAGGTTGTCCAGAAAAAAAATTGGACACACACAAAAAACTGCTTTGTGTGAAAAGTGCAGTGCAGTGAAATACTTAGAAAAAAAGTGCATTTCAAATACATTTAAACATTAACCTCTCTCAGTCAGTCATAATTAGGCTGCAAGACTGAATTGTGAACTGGTAAACGACAAAGCTTTAAATGTTAATTGTTAAAAAGCAATGTTATCAGCTTTTACGACTAAACATTTGCAAACAACATTGTACTGCAGAATCTGCACAAATAAAAGTCTGCACACTGTGATTTTCATCGGATTTAAATATGTAGTGGTCCTTTTAACAGTGCAAAATTCAAAAAAGTTTAATAAAGCGATAAAATGTTAACAAAACAGCTTATGCCTGAACTGACAGGAATTCGACTACCTGTGGGAAATAAACACTATTCACTCATTATTTGAGAAAAACTTTGCATTGCAGTGCAAAAAGGTTAACATGTCCAAATGTTCAGGGCTTAACAGTTAGGCTTGCTCTCTTTTTAGAGGATATGTTTCCTGCCGCAGAAAACAGCCGCAGTTTACAGGTTACTCTTCTTTTTTGAAGGCTCAAAGTAAAGTGCTCCCACAATTTGGATGACCTCGTCCGATTAGTTTTATCTTCCGCTTTTTTCTTTTTCTTTCTCGAGCTTACTCCACTGCCGCCTGCATCACGCTGAATGCTGCAGAGACGCTGTGCGGGAAAGCACGTGACATAAAACGAGGCCAGCTATTGGCTATTCGCTACTTCTCCTGCTTGTACTGGCTGAGTAAAACCTCCGGTGGCTCATTACTGCCACACTTTGCTCACCGCAGATTTAAAATATGCACGAAATGAGCCGCTTACGGCAAATAAAAATTATTTAGCAACGAATCGATTACTAAATTAGTTGACAACTATTTTAATAATCGATTTTAATCGATTAAATCGATTAGTTGTTTCAGCTCTATGGACATGTTCTCTGGTTTGTTTGCAAACATGCTGAAACCACAAATTATGTTTTAACATAAAAACACCCACCAAAACATTTGGTGACAACATTTAAATGTGTTCTCTGAATTTAATTTGAGTCAATCAGAAATTGGAGTTAGAAATACAGATAGTGAATAACTCTATGGCTTTTGTACTAAATGAGGTGTCATTAATTAAAATTTGACAAATCAATTGCCTCATTAAATATCATAATTGCTCTATCAAAACAAAAACTCACAACTGTTACACAATTGTTAAAGCTGGCTAGCCATGTTACTGAAATGACATTTGTTTTATTTCAAAATGTTTCAATGTTTCAAATGTTTCAAACATTCTTCATTTGTATAAATAGTTTATGAATTTAATCATTGACAAATGACCATTAGTGCTACAGTACTAATTGTGGTCTTTGCAACCAATAACAGCCATTCAAAAGCTACTTTTGATTGAGAATATGACTTAGCAACCACTCTTTCTTTTGAGCTTTCATTTCTATAATGTCTGACACGTGACCATTAAAAGCCCATCTTCCTATGGCTGCAATCTTACACAAATTACTCCTAATGTTGATTCCACATCCTCACATTTCACCTCTGCCTCTCTTGTCGTCTATTTGTGTGTATTCATCTCATTTGAGCCCAGACTGCCTGGCCATTTGAGGGCGAGACTCAACAAGATGGCGTCAAAATGCAGGAGAAAAGTTCTGTCTCAACCAAAAAAATAAATAAATAAATAAAATTGGAAACATGGTAATCCTTATACACCAGTGCCAAATGCAAACATACATCTTTATATACTGCACAGCACATTGGGAGACAGTTTACTTCAATTTGCAATGTCGTACAACAAAACAAGGTACTGTTAAAACACTTTCTTTTATTTTTATCGTTTATCAGTGCTTAATGGGTCTTATGAGTTTGCACTGTTTAATTCTCCTACTATGATGAGTCAAAAAATGTGGCATCAATAAACATGAGATGCTCAAACTTGTTTAAAAATTGAACGCAAATTAATAAGTAAAGGTGAGTGAATTAAATTAGTGCTTCTACTGCTTCCCAGAAGGAAGATGATTTCAATAGCAGAGTAAGTTATCTCCTAATCAAGCCATTCAGCACTGCTGGCGAATTGCTGCTTGTCAATAAAATACATCTCCACGTCCACCTGGAGGGGAGTGGATTTGTCCTGGATAATTGATGCTAATACTACTTCACTACACCCCCCCCCCCCCACAAAAAATAAAAAATAAAATTGCCCTTTGGTTTGTTAATGGCCATTTAGGTTTTTTAGTATGTTTAAGGTAAATATGTATTAGATGCATTAGAATGTATAATTAAAACAAAGTTAGGAAAACAGTTTATAGGTTATGAGGTAAACAGTGAATATTCGGCTATTGGTTGGACGTCATTGACCTTTTCTCTTATAAAAACACATTCATTATTTTAATACAATGAAATCTAATACTCATCCCCAATGTGTTAAGTAAAATACCAGACAAATGGTAAATCAATGGTCAGTAAAACAAAATGTTATAAACCTTAGTCAGGATAGATGCCATATTGAATATTAATGCAGATGCAAACAAGGTTGTGAGGGATAGACCTCCAGTGTTTACAATAGCATGAGCTGTATAAAGGTCACAGACCACTGTTTTATGTGTTGTTAAACAACAGTACAGCCCATTGAACACACTGTACTTCTATTCCTCACAGCCTTTTTCATTCTTGTCAGAAATTAAATACTGTGCTACACTGACTAAGGTTTATGCATTGCTTGCTCTGCTAGACCTGGGCTGTACTTGTTTATAACTGCCATAATGCTTGTTAAATACTCATGGTGGTACTTTAGTTTTTTCGGCTGCATATGAACGATGCTCTTAATTGTGAAGCCTACAAATGGAAGGCAATTGAAATGTAAATTTTAAGCTGGGGTGCAATTCTGCTGCTAAAAAGACATAAAGGAAAAAGAAAACCCAGACAGCACTTCTTTCACACAAGGGTTGTTTAGGGGCAACATGTAGCATCTTTGGTATTTATCACCATAAAGAAGGTACATAAGGCCAAATTTGCTGTAATTGCATTCTAGAGTCCAAGACAAACCCAAGCTGGCGACACAATCGAGAGATTGCTTTTAGAACAGTTTGCTAATCTATTTCTCGGACTTTGGGCCCTCCCCTGAGGACTGTTGGAAGAGATAAGGATGTAGACACCAGCACTCTGCTGATTTACGGGCAGCCAGCAGATGAATCCCTGCAGTGATGTCTGAGCAGGGGTCACTGGTGATAAAATCAGAGGTAAAATAACGGCATAGGAAGACATAACATTCTATATGGACAGAGGTCTATTCGGAGGTTAGTTTAGGCCACCCTGACAGACAAAACATTAAGATGAGAATATGGACAGAAAAAATATATAAATGCATGGAATGGATTTGGTAATGTTAGGTATAAATGATGGCAACTTACAGAGCTAGTTCACCCAAAAATGAAAATTCTGTCATGATTTACTGACCCGTAGGTTGTTCCAAAAACCTGCAGGACTTTACTTTTTTTACTGTTTTTGGCCATTCAATGTAAGACAATTTGGTTAAAAACAACACTGGACCCTTTTGAAATTCACTGTATGGGCAAAAAGGTGAGACTTATTTTGTGTTACATCCCTTTATGTACAGTAATTTCCAATCATGTGGAGAAAACACACACACAGAGCACCTTAAACCACCAAAGATGGCTTGCTTGTCTTAAAATAAATACAGACTACCAGCCCAAAACCTCTCTAAAACCAGCTAATCTGTAAATCTATTCATTTTTACTCTTTATTTCACACTGTAAAAACAATTTTTCTAAAGTTGTAAATAAAGATTAATAAAGCACGTTTTTACTTTTTCAGTTTTTCTACTTCAGAATTTCCTGTTTAATTGAAAGTGTTGTTTGCTGTTCCTTTGTAATTAATTGTGAAAATAACTAGCAACTTCTGAGATATTTTTTCAGTGCACAGAATGTTGCCTTTTAAGAGGAAACAAGCAACAACAAAAAAAGGCACACAGCCAAAAAGACTGTCAAACTTTAGGCAAGATATCATTGGTTTATCACAGCTTCTCATTGGCAGTTGTGACCTTGTGAGCATTATCTACAACACAAAAGCTCAGCAAACAATGAGGGAGTAATGGTCTGTCTCCGGAAGACAAGTGTGGCACTGTTTTTCATCCCACAAGGGTGAATGCACAAATGTTTATCGGACATAAAAACGGCCTTTCAGGCAGACACGTGAGGAGTGTCCATCACCTCAAGTCAGAAGCAATAAGCAACATTCAATAAAACATTAGCGCAACCCCACTAAACTGCTTCCCACTCAGATATTTTCTCCTGATGTTTGTCCTGAGGTCTAATTTCTTCTAACTGCCCTAATCCAAAGAAATAAATGTCTGCTTGCGGGTTCTCCAGCATTGATTACAATTTTCTCATTTCCTCTCCAGAGAAGTTTGTTTACGAGGAGCGGCGTATCATCAGTGTAGAAATGAAAGCAATTCACTTTAAATCAATCTACAGTGGCTCAGCTGCACCCAGATCTCAACTCGCAGTCATTTGTTTCATGACAACTAAGCAATCCAAACATAGAAGATGGAGGGAATGAAAAAGGGGAAGAGAGAATGAGAGAGACAGAAACACGCCAAGTATTTACTGGCTCAATACATCTGCCCAATGTGCGCCAACACCGCAATTAACTCATGTGAGGAGATTTTTAACCAACACATTTGTGTTAACTGAAAAGGAAGGCAGGCTCTTTTTTGTGAGATGTTGACGGCAAACACTGACTGTCAATTCCAGACAGTCTTTCAATGTGTTTACAAAACCAATGTCCTTCTTTTGCAGTTTTGTTGGGACTGCAGCAGAAGGTGTCAGAGGGCCCTTAAGAGCTGTGTTAAAATACCTCAAAAGGTCGGACCATGAATAATGAAGCGCGATGAAATTATGTTTCTTGTGAAGAAGGGTTAGAGGGTGGGAGTATCATGAAAAGCTTCAGAAGATATTCAGCCGGTGCCGGTGATGCCGTACTCAATGGTTGTGTAAAGAAAGCTATGAGTTCTACACTAATACAACTTAATACAACAAAACCAAAAAAGCAAAAAACAAGAAACAAAATAAAACTAAAAAGCATAGATAAAACAAAACAACAAAATGAAACAAACAAACAGATAAGAAATAGTTCTGGGGCTCGCACCTAACCAAAGTTTTTCCACTTAGCCTGACACATAAACACATGCCCACTCTTAACATTTGTTAATGTTGCCATGGTGAAGAAATGCTGTAAACACTTTCAAGCGGCTGACATATTCTTAGACCTCTCTAATCCACATCTCACCTATCCATTACACACGTTCTGCCATTTCTTCACTAGTGTCATTCATTTCTCAGCCTCGGAGCCTCCAGACAAGATGTAGCTGACACAAGCAGACCAAGATAAGCCGGAATGGTGCATTTTGAAGTCACAAGCTACCTGCTCAAAAGGTGTGAGAGAGAAATAATAAAGCATGTTTTCATTTGTTCTGATTAACCATCTATGAAAATAGCGACACTGTTACAGCTGTGGGATCCCGGCAGTTACCATAGATACCATCTTTAAGGAGAGGGACGGAGGCGTCTTTGTCTCTAGAATCACCGTAGCGACCACAGATATTCATCGGTGAAGAGAGCCATGAAATACCCAACAGAGAGTCAGAGTGTGTCTTTCAGAGACAAGATGTTGTTACATGGATAAGCTTGTGCCTCATTTCACCACCCACTTGATTGGCTAAAACTGAGCCCTACACTTCAGCGCCTCTCTTATCACTTAGACTCGACAACATGTCTGGTTTTTCAGTGGTGGTGGGACTCAATGCAACGCGAAAAACACCTAAATGTTTGCCTGCTGGACATTTTAAACCGATTCTCAACTATTTGACTAGAAAGCCCCCACTGTCCATCACTATATTCCAAGGCCCCTAAAAACATAATGATACAGAACATAACAGAACTATAACTATGTATATTAACTATTATAAACAGAAACTGGGAGTGTAAATTTCATTTTATAATTCCAGACGTTTCAAGAAATGTATGTTCTTCAAACAAACAAACAAATGTAAAAACAAACAAATGCATAATTAAATTAATAAAATTTCTAATTAATTTGTATTTAACAATAATAAAATATTATTTAAGCCATCCTGCAAACACCTTTAAAGTTTGTTAAGGTCCCATAGTGGGCCCCAGTCCCCTTTTAAGAAACACAGTTGTAAAGCACTAATGGGATATCCTGAAATTACAAAACATTAAAATTGCTTGAATATTAAACCTTAATCATCATCATCATCATAATCATCATAAACATTTTCATCATCTATTGGAATGCTTATGCCACACTTACATGTAAATTGCATTATAGAAACCAAACCAAGTGGCATCTGCAAATAAATAATGCTAGATACATTTTCAATAAAGCATTTAATAAGCAATTTTTGCAATTACATCTAACATTCTAGTTTAACATATCTATAGCTTTATCATTTGACATTTTTGCTTGTCAAATGTTTTAAAATGTCTGTGTTTGTCAATATTTCTGCCACTTGGTTTGATAGTTTATAAATTATTATTCTAAAAATCTAAATAAATATATAAAGCAGATATAAAAATAGGACAAATATTCACATATTGAAGTGTCACATAATCAAACATCTTTCTATATGATGCTCCAGAAAATCAACGGTATTTGTTTTCTGCTATGCTAAGAGACATCTCATTTTCACCTTCATCCTTCCATCTCTCCATTAGTAAAAAGCAGTGGGAAATGGAGAGAGGGTATAACGGAAAGGTCAACTTGCTGATGTAGCTCTTGGCTGATGGGTCAATGTCTGCCTGCCATTCTCCCACTGCTCACCCAGACAGGCAGTGCTTAGTACATGTGTTGTATGTGAAACATGCCGACAAGCAAACAGTCGGTGTATATACATGTTATAGAGGCCCATCTGTTCTGCCTCTTCTGCGAAGGAGAAAAGAGCTTGGTCATCCCTCTTTCAGAAGAAATGGCCTCTAATCGTCTAAGCACCAGGGGGTACCCGAATGGATTTTAAATGCAACTTACACATTTAGTCACACACACATACAAACTAACAAACAAAAAGTATACACACTACCATTTCAAGGTTTGGGGTACAGAATAATTATTTTAAAATAAATTATTACTTTTATTAAGAAAGGATACATTAAATTGATCAATAGTGACTTTTTGTAAAACTGTGAAAGTCTTTAGTATTTCAAAAAAAAAAAACCCTGAGAGAGAGAGAGTTCCACAAATATGTTAAGCAGCACTACTGTTTTCAACATGTGAAATAATAATAATAAATGTTTCTGAGCAACAAAGCAGCATATTAGAATGATTGTTGAAGGATCATGTGACACTGAAAACTGGAGTAATGGCTGCACTGCATTACACTGCATTTTAAAACAAGTGAACATAGAAAATGGTTAAATTAAATTGTAATAATTTTACACAATATTACTGTTTTTACTGTATTTTTAATTAAATAATGCTGTCATGTAAGCATAAGAGACTTCTTTCAAGAATTCATATTTCAGCTCCATTGCTAAGATTTTGAACTAGCATGACATTCTTTATATACGCATAGACTTCTTCATCTCAGCCATATCATCTTTTCTTTGTCTTCTCTAAGCCAGAAAGTGCTAGATAAACATGAATGATAGACTGTCTAGTTTATTTTACAGTTACGTTATTAGGCTGACGAAAGACTGATGAACTTTGCTTTTCTTGATACTAACTTGATTTTGCAGTGCCATGAAGAAACTCCCAGCACACCACAATACATACATCAACCAGTAGCTACTATTTATATATAAAACAACAACAATGTCCTTGCAAAGGCCTACACTTCTCCCAGAACCCTGTTCACTTTTCCATACTACTCTAAACTGGAGCTCAGCCAAAATTCCACTGACTGGTTCATGCTCCTGACCCACCATCTGCTCTTCTCTACAGTGGAATACCTTGAGGGTGTTGAGAATTTATTTATTTATTTATTTATTTATTTATTTATTGAGTAACAAACACATAAAGGACATTATGTATAATTATTTGGTGGTGCAAAATTCTCAGGTTTGTTTGTCTCTTAGTTTTAAATAGCCTACTGTATATTGTATTTAATTGTTTTATTGTATTTGAATGAATGAATGAACAAAATATTATTTGATTATTATTATTATTATTATTATTTTTAATTGTGCTGCTTTCAAATCTGTCCTGAAGGCAGCCAACACTCTCTTCCTTCCTCTGTCCATTATTTACAGGAGAAGACCATGCATTATTGAAGCTCTATTGGTGATACCTAAATATGTCCAAAGTTACTATCTGGAACATAAAACTTGATACAGTCATACTCAAAGAAACCATCTATCAAAAGATGATAGATGATATCTATAAATAATTAAATTGGCTGTATGAAAGGATGGCAATTTGCAAATACTTCCAGGTAGGTAAGATACCTATAAATTACAATCCCAAAGTGTCTGCCTGTCCTAGACAGAGGGAGAGAGATGTGGCACAATACTGACATATCACCATGTGCCAGCCTATACGCAAACACCTAAGCAAGCAACATACCATACTAGCAACTGAAGCTTATGTAATAGAACACTGACATTCTAGAAAGTAAATTGACAACAAAAATTTCTACTGAGTATTTTCCCAAAAGACAGTGACAAAAAGACAAGAACTCATCTATGTGCATACAAAACTACAGTCCATAACGTTCATAAGGACATGTTTGACAAAAATGAATCAACTGAAACACAACACCAGCAAAAGACAGTGAATTCAAATTTTGTGTATACGTGCTAAAACAAATCATAATGAGCTTATAAAAAGCCGTTCTCTCAGGCTCATGCTTCATGCACTCTGAATACTTTTAAACAGGATGTTTATGCTGATATAACAACCAGACACACACTAATGCATGCACAAACTTTGGTAGGGTAAAAATTAATTAGCAATCTCATCCTGCCGCTGAGTCTAGACAGACCTCTGCACAAAAAAAAAAAAAATACAAATATTGCTTCTAATTTAAAGGGATAGTTCACCCCCCCCCCCCCAAAAAAAAAAAAGTAATAATAATAATAAAAAATAATAACAATTAATATCACCCCAAAATTTATCATTTTTCAAAACATGTGTGAGTTTCTTTCTTCTGCTGAACACACAACACACATATACACATATATTTTTATGTTCAGCAGAAGAAAGAAACTCATACAGTTTTGGAATAACTTGAGGGTGAGTAAATGATTTTTGAGTTAATTATCCCTTTAAAGAAGTTTTAAAATAGGTAACAACAAACCAACAAACACCTACTGTATAGAGGAAACACATTTATGTATATGAACTTTTGACTAAAAGTCTTAGGCTTCTGGGACAAAGCCTGACAAGTCAAGTCAAGTACCCTTTATTTATCTAGTCCTTTATACATTACATATTGTATCAAAGCAGCTTTACAGTGTTAAACAAGAAAATAGTGTGTCAATAATGTAAACAAAATTGTTGACAACCAGCCTCTGTCTTCCTTATATTACAAACCACATCCAAATATTATGCCAAAGCCATGGCATCTTTATCTGTCCCTCTTCCTGATGTTTGGCACCCACTTCTGTGGCACCCATGTAAAAGGCACAGTGTCTCTCTAAATACTGCCTGAAAGCAGCTTAACATGCTCACTGCCAGCTTACTGGTGCACGAAACAGCAGGTCATTCTATACAATAAGAAAAATGAAGACAGAAAGTGAGAGAGAGAGAGAAAAAAGGAAAATTATGGCTTATGCATGCATGTGCGCTTCCGTGTGCCAGATAGTGACCAGACATTCAGAGAGAACAAAAAATCCTGTGTTTGTATTCCACACCGGTAAATGGATGGTTTCCTTAGTATGCACTTGGCCAAGTGTTTTTCCTGCCTTTAATCATCAGCCTTTTAACATTGGCACTTAACCAAGCCTGTGAAATGCTCTCTTTAAGGATATATAAACAGGTAGGGATGCAGCAACTCCCTCGTTTGTCATTATGCCTATATAGACGGTCCAAGGTCTTTAAAGAAAGCAGAGGAACATTGAAAGTATGCCGTGTTCACATACCTAATGAGTTTATAAAGTGAATCATGGCCAGCTCTTTCCCTCTAATAGAGCTCATAGTCTCGGGCTGATGATTTGTGGATGTGATTTCCTACCACAGACCTCCACATTTCATGAGCACTCTGGATATATCCATGCAGGGAATGGATGAAGGAAGTACAGCAGCACAAATGTGCCGGATTTAAAGGTGGTAAAGCCATGGAGCCGGAGATATGTGTGGCTACCCACTGTTTTTTTTTCTGGACACTTGGGCGGTGCGACAGTGTTTGTCTCATCGCTAAGATCAACAATTCTAATATACCATTGGGTGTTTTGAGAGGATGGATGAACCAATCAGGGGTAACTGCATTTTGGTTGCTGCAGTAGTTCCCATAGCATGGCAACCTGTGGCTGGCAGATGAATCTGGAGGAAACAGCAAAGGCCTTGACAGAGCACAAAAGGTGACTAGACCCAAAAGCTTTGGAAAAATTATATGTGTTCTAATCCATGGGACTAAAGGTATTATTGGCACTTTAAGAACCATGTATAAATGGCTTTTTGTATTGTGAGCAAGCAAGCAAATAAATGAATAAATAAAAGGTGCTAAAAAAGTTTGTTCTAAATACCACTTAGGTTCAAATACTGTATATTGTTTTGAATTTTATTAATCATTTTTACTACTTCATTGTATTATTATTGAATAATACATAAATTGGTGGTAGAGGTGCAATTTTACAATTTTACAATTGTTCTAAATACTTAGTTTTAAACACTGCATATTGTATTTTATTATTCCTTTACAATGTATTATATCATTATATTACTACTGACAAATAAAAATATAATATATATATATATATATATATATATATATATATATATATATATATATATATATATATATATATATAATAATATATATATATATATATATATATTTAAACAATCTTGACTAAAATAAGCGGCTTGAACCTCTAAAAAAATAATAGAGGAGGCGCATGCGTATTTACTCTCACACATTCATAGACACACCTTGCCATACATTTCCTAGCCCTGGCTGGGCTGACAGTATTCCAGCTGTGAATAATGTCCTCAGGAGCAGAGAGTATTAATCAAACTTGCACACAAACACATCCAAAAGTTTTGTACATACATTCACATATTAGCTTGCAAACCATTTGTGTATGTGGAAGAAAAAAAAAAAAGGTCATGAATCTCACTTTCATTAGAGTACCATAAAAAAAAAATTAATAAAAAAAATGAGGCTGGACAAATAAAAAAAATTCAACTTTTAATAAACAACTTTCTAACTATATTAAAGACTGAAGACTAAATCACAATTAAACATGCAGCTGCAAAGATGGATTACATTCAGCTGATTGCTAATTAACAGTATGTTTTGTCTTTATAAGAGGTCTGACAATCTTGACATATGAATGTGCAGAGCATTTATACTAATGCCAAATGGAAGTCGACATAAGTATAAAGAATGGCAGGAAATTCTGTACATTGACTGCACGTGCAAACAGACAGGCCTGAGGAGGTGCCACAGGATTTAAGAGCTCATTATGGTTGACTGCAGAGTGGCGATTTGGAGGGCTGCCATAGAAAAGAGAAGTGAACATGCTCCCCAGGCAAATGAACACACACTTATGCTATTTGCAAGGTACTCAAAACCCTTCAAATGATGTTTAACATCCACTGTCCAATTAGATCAATGTGAGGTGCACTCCATTCTCAAAGTTCAGCCATGGGGAGGACATCAATCGACAAAGTGCACTTTTCAAAGTGCAACGTCCTTCCCACTTTGTGACCAAAATGCTACACTTTATCTTAATTATTTTAAACACCATTTTGATTCTTTAATACTGATTGCATATGTAGTTTATGACCAAAACACTGAACATTTGTACTCTATTTGGAACATCAGAAAACCTATATGTGGAAATTCCTTTCCCCAGAAATGCTACAGTAGTTAAATGTGATCGCATTGGACTAAAACCTACCGATTTTGCTCACACAGGGAATTACCAACTTCATTTTTTTTTCAGAGATTTTTCTCGCCTTATTACAATTTTTTATTTTCTGCATAAGCCACAGCTGTTAGTATTAAATCAGTCACACTGCTGCACTGCTTATGTTCTGCGTATGTATGCAGTGTAAAACAGCCTAATGCTGAATACTTGAATTAATGCAATTTTATTTCCATATCTAGTTCCTGAGAATCTGACCTTGCATGACTATGTGAGGCTCAAGTCTCTATATTATTAACCTTCTCTGCCCTAAAGCCTGTAAACTTGCATTAATGCACATACCCGTCTACCTGCTCTCAAACCTGCCTTCCTCCATGTTCCTGTGCGTGTGTTGCACTCTTTATTTACAGCGCTTCATTCACCAGCCAGCACTGGCATCATTTATTACCACTCACCCTGTCAATCAAATTGCAGGCCTTCATTCCCTCAGCCAGCGACAGACTCTCAAATTCTGCAGTGCTGAATGTTTAGCATACCAATCAGCAGCTCTACTCAACACAAGAAAGCAAGGTACAGATAAAGGGAGGAATGGAAGAAGGGATTTCAAGGAAACAAGGAAATCATAGATGAGAATGAAGGAAGGTAAAAAGGTAGAAAAAGATAAGAGAAAGACAGCACAATGCACAGATATAGATGGGTCAAGAAAAAAAAAAAAAACTTTAACTGTTCAAATCAAAAATTTCTGATATGCAAAAAAGAAAGTTGAAGTGCCAGAGGAAAAAAAAAAAAAAAACAAAGCAAGGCATTTGTCTACAAAAGCTCATGCAGAGTAGAAAAGTATAGCAGAGCTCCGGGCATCAATGCTACTAGACAAAATCAATGCTGCAGAACCTGATTCTCCTTCCAGCCTGATTCCATCAATACTGATGCTTGCTGAAGTAGCACATCTCAGAAAAGACAGTTATTTTCACATACAGGTCAGACAGGACGCAATGTTTGATTCCTTCGCTGTCCGTGAAAGAGAAATCAGCTCTAAGAACACCTGGAGGTTTTTCATGATTTAAAATAGACTTGAACTAAAACAATCAGGGAACGATCCCTTTTGCTATGATTAGGTTTGTGCGTGTGCCTTTGGGTGAAATAGTTTGTTTGAAATAACGCCATTGAGTGTTTCAAGCAGAAAAATAAATAGATTAAGTCTCTCATATGTGATGTGCTGTAATAGATGATTAACTTTAACATTATAGGTTTAAAAATATATTTTTTTTCTCAGAATAAAAAATAAATAATTTCTATAAAAAAATATAGAAAAATATATAAACATATAGACATTAAAAATTTTATCCAAACAAGTTACAAGTAGTAAATAATTTGCTTTTAAACTTTGTATTCATCAGTCTTGAAAAATGTATCATCATTTCCACAAAAATATTAGGCAGCACAACTGTTTTTAACCATGATAATAAGAAGAAATGTTTCTTGAGCACCAATCAGACTTTTAGAATGATTTCTGAAGAATCATGAGACACTGAAGACAGGGGCAATGGCTGCTGTAAATTCAGCTTGGCTATCACAGGAATAAAAAAAAATAAAAATCATATCATAATATTACTGTTCTACTGTATTACTGATAAAATAATGCAGCCCTGGTGAGCATAAGAGACTTCTTTCAAAAACAATCTTACTGACCCCAAACTTTTCAAACGGAACTGTAAAAAAAAAAAAAAAAAAAGAAAACAGTAAAATGTATTTAGGGCTGTCAAAGTTATAAGTCAACATATAAAATATTGTGTGTTTATATAGGAAAATACTTACAATTTTAAAAAACTGTTGGTTGTTATATAAGGAAACAATATCAGACAATGAGGAAAATACTTACAATTTTAAAAAACTGTTGGGGTAAGGATTCAGTGGTTTTCAGTACAGAATCTAGAATCTTGTTTTGCAACATTTCCATTTGTGTCTAGTTATCTTTAGAAGTTGAATACTTTTAACTAGGATCCTGCAGGAGAGACAAGAACAGGTAGTTCAGGCTCACACATTATTAATTAAGAGCGGTAGCTGCAGGCCATTCATCCCGGTGGAAAAAAAAGAGGAGGAACTGGACCACTGCCATCTGCAGAATGAGAATGTACCGACAATTGAGAGAGTGAGCCACGCATGCATTCACAGAGCAAAACACTGAAACTCAAATGATGTTAAGCACAATTGGACTTGAGAAATAAGATCAAATGTCAGTGTGCATAATAAAATGGAAAAGCTACTATGAATCTGGAACTCCAACCCTAACATAATCATCACACAACAAATCAACAAAAAAAGAAAAAAAAAAAAAAGTGGAAAGAATGTATTGGTATTATGCCAAACATCTCTGAATCTAACTGCTGTGAACCTTATAAAATTTGCAATGAGTAAAGTGAAACAGACAGTTACTGATGGTGAAGCTGACAGCTTCTGCCTATAAGCAAAGAGAATGTGAATCAAAAGCTATTCCTTCAACTTTTCGCCTCATTCAGTCATTTCTTCATGCATTAGTGAGCTCTTACCTGCTGTATAAAACCAGTCGCAGTATGTTTAAAACAACTTTTACTCTCTTTAATATGTTCAATACATCACTACATCAGCACTAATTGCTTAAGCACTGTGCCGGCAGAGACCAGTGCCTCTCCAAATGGCCACTTTTTCTCTCCACCTCTGGAATGAGAAAACAAATGGGCCTTGCATAGGAGGAATCTTTCGAGAGATCATTATTAAATTATTGAATCAGTCAAGGGTATTTAAAGTTTCATGGCTACCCATTAGCATCTTGGAGAGCAGCAGATAAAGCATACCATCAGACTCACACAAACATGTGTTAGATTTAACAGGGGAGCGCAAAGATTACAGCACACAGACCTGCATAGAAACACCAGCCCGTTACATTCAAAGAACGGCCCACTGTGAGGAACCACATGGGCCGACTCAGGATCCCATGGGGATAAAGACAGACAATCTACAATGGTGCAACACACACATCATATAACAGACTCCACGTCAACTAATGTGTTCTAAATTGAACAGAGACAGAGACATTGCAGAGCACACAAGAGATTTGGGTCTGAACCTGTTCAGACCTAGTCTCTACACAAGAGCTGAGTACCTCTCACTGTTCAGTTTTAGGCCTTGTGGTTTCTCCTCAGAGGGCTGTGTTGTGTTTCACCCTCTTTATGTCACTCTCAGTTTCTTTCTTTTTTTTTATTCCTCCCTCTCTCCTACTTCCAGCTCTAACTAATGGGCTGTATTGAAGAGAATTTCTCTGCCCAACATGTTTTTTTTTTTTTTTCATAGTGGAAGAGAAACTTCTCAGAACTCTGAGTTATGGGCCATTACGCCAGGCCTCTGTGGGGCACGGGAGATGCCCTTCTCCTTTAAACCACTGCTCCAAATGCCCTGCTGCATCTCACATCAGATCTGTTTCCTGGATGAACAGTGAAGAGTGTCTGTCTCGTCCAGCTTCACATTAGCATCAGTGACAGACACACCACAATGTGAGAATCAGGCTCGAGATGAAACTCACAACTCCTGCACTTAAATCTCTAATTCAGGGTTTGCACAAAGTGAATTTGGAATATGCTATCATTTTACACAGATTTTCATAAACCTTTTCTTTAAAGAGGTGCAATATAATGTATAAGCCAATAAAACAGTAATATTGCCAAATATTATTACAATTTAAGAAACGCTTTCCAATTTAAATACATTAAAAAATGTAATTCATTTCTGTGATGGCAGCATGAATTTTCAGCATCATTACACCAGTCTTCGGTGTCACATGATTCTTCAGAAATCATTCTAATATGCTGATTTGGTGCTCAATAATGGCATTTACTTGAATTACAATTTTTGTGACATTACAAAATGTATTTACTGCAACTTTTGATAGCAATTTAATGCATTCTTGCTGAATAAAAGTATTAAGTTCTTAAAAAAAAATAATATTAAATAAAAATCATGACCCCTTTTGAACAGTAGTGCATAACTTTCAGAACTTAAAACTTGTAAAAAAAGACTACTTATTGAAACTATGCAGCAGAAAACTATATGCTAGGTTTTTATTTTATTTATTTATTTATTTATTTATTTTAACTATGCTGACATACAGTAAGTGGACCATGTGGGGGGAACATTAAATGACAATTACATGGCACAACATCTTTAAAGCTCTAGATACAACAGTCTAAAACTAAAACTTAAGTCACTGATGGGAAAGAAATGGAAGGAAGTGTAGTATAAGGAGTTCAAAGGAGGTGCATTATTACAATTCTTTAGGGGTAGACGGATGGGCAATGGTAATGGAAGGTGACTGAATGAGGCTATGTTTGACTTGAGATGTCACCTGGGGCAATTAAACCATATCTAGGTACTGTCAGAACTAGTAAAATAATAATAATAATAATAATAATAATAATAATAATAATAAACTGAGAGGAAAGAGAAGTCATAATGATCTCCAGAAACTGTAATGTATAGCCATAAATATACAATGTGTGGACTTATTTTAGTCTGAATCGCATCCCCTCCTTCTCCACACTCCCTCCTGGGCCACAACTGAAATATTCTGGGTCTTATTTTATTCTTATTCTCAATCAATATGCCTGTGGTCATTTTCCAAACAGTGCAGCCGAGAGAAAGGAGAAGAAGAAGAAGAAGAAGAAAAAAAAAAACTATGTGACAATGGCTAAATTAAACAGTAATTGGCTTTTAGAGTTTAGCTCAGGCCACTGAGCAAGCAAATCCTTTTTTTTAATCATGCCATAGGTATACAAAAACACAAGCACACACAAATGTGCACATACTGTAGCTGCATCTGTACTTAAACTAATGACTACACAACACTTAAATGCATGGCAAGCACACAATACATCCTGATCTCATTATAGTTATCACATTATAGTTCCAAGCCCTAGCCATTAGACAACAGCACTATCATCAAAATGCTCTCTAACAAGTAATTTTGTGATTAGATTCAATTAAAAAGAAAATTAAAAACAATGTTTAATGTACATGCATATATTAAATATATGCATCAAAACCCAACCTTATCTCATAAAAATACGTACCTCTGGGTACTTTTCTGCAACACCATTTTTACTTAACTTACTGCATGGTTTGCCGCAGTTTAAAAGAAAAAATGTCCACTTGATATAGGTATGTATTGCTGTGTTTTTATTACGTTGCTTCAGGTACATGTTGCGGCGCTTCAAAATTCAAATATCCGGCAACTGTCCCTAAATTTAATGCTCTATCATGTTGGAAATATGCCCTACACCCTAAACCTACCCAATAGCGTTAACAAATGCAAAACTGATATAAAAACAAATTTGTTGATGCAACCATGCCATTTGAACTTCCTTATATGCAGATTTGAACTGTTTTGTTGAACCGTAGTGACACGGGATTCAGACCGGAGCTCCTCACCTGTCAAGTCCGTCTATGTACTCTGTGAGCTACCGAACAAACCGACCATCTATGAAAACCCATAGATATGAAGCTGGATATGTGCGATGCTAATGTTAAAAAGCATCAGTTTTCAAATCTACCAGCATTTTAAAATTGTTTTGAAGTCATAAAATAATATTCTTCAAGTAATTGTTTGAAAATTACGCTTTATTAATCGAAACTCTGTAAATATGTGTGAAAAGGAATAAAAGGTGTCTGAGTTTTACTGCCTCTATAGTGTTCATTTAGTTTGGAAACTGCAGTGATATGTACTTATTGATACGTATTTCGCGCCCTACTAAAAAAAAAACCCACCCAGGCATGTTACAGCAATTAGTCAAAACCATATATTATTAGAAAACAATTGCGATGATGAATAATAATAATAATAATAATAATAATAATAATAATAATAATAATAATAATAATAAACATTTATTTTGTGGCCCAGAGCAAGTCGCAATGGTTCAGCACCCCAGTGTGTGGACAGCACCACACCATTCTTTCAGCACCACAGAAGATGACAGTTCCCTATTGCAGCGCTGTTTTCAGAACTGGAGGACTGTGACAGCTCCAGGCCTCCTGCTGTTTCAGCACCACATCCTGCAGACAAATCCTGACACTGAGTTCTAACAGCATAGGGCAGCTCCTAGTGACTGTCCTCTCAGATGAGTTATTATTCTCCCCAAGGAGGGGACAAATCTCAGTTTAACCCTAAGAGACTTATTTTATATATGCTTTTAAGCTGTGAAAAAGTTGATCACTCTTTGTAAAATGTATAAATCCACAGTTTGAGAGTGACTGATATACAGTACTTTGAACTGGTCTTGTCTGCTTAAGTCTGCTGAGGGGTGCTCTTCAAATGGATCGAATGACATGGAGGGAGCAAGGATTTAGAGACAAGGCCAAACTCTTCCACAAATGCAGCTCTGCAGCCAGAGATTAGCATGCAGAGCAAACAGATAAGAGGTTTCTCTCAGCGGGTGAGCAAATGATGTCTCTCAGTGGCTTGTGGAAGAACACGGAGACATGGCAAATTACAAACAGCAGCCAGGACTCTCACGATCTTAGTGTATGTGGAAAAACAGGATGAAGTGAGACAGATTTAAATTTGTGTTTATACGCAATTGAAGGGAAAGTACAGCAGTCAAAGGAGAAGGAAAAGGAACTGCAAGAAGGGAAGAAATAAGTCAAGATGAAAATAAATTAGAAGAGATATGCTGAGAAAATAGGCCAATAAAAAGGGCCAGACATGATTAGGACAAAATGAGGGGAGGTGAGAAACAATGAAAATAGAAAAGAACAAAACAGAAAAGGAGACAAGCTAAGAAGATACAAGAAGAAATGAGACAATGCATGAAGATGCAAGAAGAGAGACAATGCAACAAGACGTGAAAAGATGTGAGAAGAAGAGGCGATGCAAGAAGATGCAAGAAGAGAAGATGTGATGCGAGAAGAGAAGATGTGATGCGAGAAGAGAAGAGAAGAGAAGAGAAGAGAAGAGAAGAGAAGAGAAGAGAAGAGAAGAGAAGAGAAGAGAAGAGAAACAAGACATAAAATAATATCAGGACAGGACAAATCTAAGAAAACATCCTCATCTATGCAAACATGAAATGTGAATAAAGAACCGTACAGTCAACATTAACTATTGTTTATAAACAATACCAATTTGTCATGTCAGGGTTCACAGAAAAACTAGAGAATCCCCACTGGTGATGTGGTCATGTGGTGGTGTTGATGTGTGCTCATCTCATAAATACCAGAATTCTGACATGACTTAAAGGCAACAAGACACACACTCAATCCTCCAGCAGCCCAGCAGCCTCCAAAATATTAGAGGGCTGGAGGTCAGGATTTCCAGCAGTGAAAATCACTCATGGAGGGATGGAAAAAAGGACTATGCAGGAAAAAGTGGGATACAGAGGGCAAAAAGAAAAGGATTAAGGAGGGAACTAGGCCAAAGACCTCTAGCAACAGCAGTAGAAAAAGTAAAGGGTGTTTCAGAGGACATGGGAAACTGTTTATCACTGTAACACTTGCGTTTGGCACAATCTTGGCACTTTAACGCAACAGAAGGCCTGTTGCTTTGTCATCTGACCCCCTCTTACCTTTTCTCTCTCCATTGCACTCAACATCCAGAACTTTCAAGAACATCTGTGCATGCTAAACTCTCCCATCTTAAATACTCTGCATCCATCCTAGGCTGTTATGGATAGGCCCCCCCAAAACAAAACAGTGGCTATCCTATTCCTGTTCACTTCAGTCTGTCTTTTTCAATTCATTTTTCAATCCCTCTAGTCTCTAAACTTCTCAGTATGCTCACTCTAGTTCTCAAGCAACCCAAATGTCCTCTCCGGCACCCAGATCCCACACCAATTGTAGGAGACAAAGACAGAGTCCCCAGTGTCACGCTTAAAGGCAGAGTTAATCAAATAAGCCAATCAGGGCCTTTTTTACTTCTCAGGTGTGCAGGTTGCTATAAACTGCATACTTAAACCATATTCAATTTGAACAAAAGACTTGGCAGGAATATTAACTTCATAAAACAGCTCATGAATCATAAAACATTATTATGGATGATCGTATTCTCACACTAGACATTAAAGGGGTCATATGATGTTGCTAAAAATAACATAATTTTGTCTATTTGGTGTAATGAAATGTGTTTATGCGGTTTAAGGTTCAAAAAACACATTATTTTACACATACTGTACATAATTGTTTCTCCTCTATGCCCCGCCTTCTGAAACGCGTTGTATTTTTTTTTACAAAGCACATCTGTCTGAAAAGCGAGGTATGCTCTGATTGGCCAGCTGTCCAGTGCTTTTTGATTGGCCAAATGCCTCAAGTGTGTGATGGAAATGTTACGCCCCTTGCCATACTGTGATCCGTGTCCTGGTCAGAACACCGGCGCCACAAGACAAAAACAATAAAACCCATTACAAACAAACCATTTGTTGCATCCAGTGGGGACATAATTACCGGTTGTAATGACGTATACTGTGTTTTTACGCGTTGCGAAAACCATGTCTGCATTTGTGATCGGAGAAACGACAAACAACAAGTGCTTACAGCAGTTCTCAATTCCAGTCCTCGCGCCCCCCTGCTCCGCATATTTTGCATGTCTCTCTTTGTTAACACAACTGATTCAGATAACAAAGGGAGCTCCGTGATTGTGTTCCCATTGATAAGTCATTGCTCCCTACTCCCTGAGCAGGGGAAATCTGTTGAAGTTTAACTTCGGAGCTTCACAGATTTGCACTGCACAACTGAACACACGGACAAGTGTGCTCCATTGCTGACGCTGGATATATAGCTGCCCACTGCTCCGGGTGTGTGTTTCATGGTGTTCATTTCTCCTGCTACTCCCTGGGTTAAATGCAGGGCACCAATCTATGTTTACCATAGTGACAAATGTCACGACTTTCACTTTTTTCATCATATACCTCTGTAAATAAATACAATTTAAATTCACATCTCGCACACTTTAATGCACTTTGAATGAAACATATACGTTCCCTTCAAACTGAAATCATGGCGGAATATCCTGTGATGTCCACTTCGTAGGGCATTTATGTTCGAATAGAACAAACAACTGAAGCGATAAGAAAAACATACAAATGGACTGCAAGGACTGAGTGCTCTTCACTGCTCAAACAGCAACAGCAAATCCTTTAGTAAACGAACTTACAGACTGTAAGTCTTGTAGTCCTCTCCCAGGATCAGGAAACAGTCCTCCATAAAATGTGCTGCACACTAAATATTTGGGTTGAACTGTTCTGGAACAGTGTTGTAAATACAGCATTCTAGCTGTGTCCTCTTTTGGAAGGCCAAACTAATTTTTTTTTGCTTTCACAACGAAACAGTGTCTCCACAACATGGCGCCGGCGGCAACAGCAAGAATCAAAGGAACACCTTTTTTCTTTGCATGAACATTTGGGCAGCGTTATGCAAATCGTGACATAGACATGTGGGGGTGTGTTAGAACGAGCCGTTTTAGAGGGGTATGGTTGACTCTTAACTTTTATAAAGAATATCTCTTTGGGTTTGAGACTTTAGTCTTTGCAACTTTACAGATCTTCTTTATGCACCAAGAGCTTGTAACACTCCAAAGAGAAAGGAAAACTTGAAATCGCATCATATGACCCCTTTAATAAGACTTCACTCTATGTCATTAAGTCTTCTTGAAGTGGGACCATTACTGATCATGCTCCTGCCTATATGCTCTGCAGACGGCACATGGCAAAAACCACCATCAGAACCAGACTAAAAGCAGAATTAGTGATCTTGCCACTTGACAATTGCCAAGTCACTCTTTTCTGAAAGTGTGACTCATACAGGAAAACGTGAGAGTGGTTTGTGGTACAAAGAGATAGACACTGATTGCACTACTTTGCCCAATGAGTGCAATCTAGCCTGGACAATGCCATTTCATACTGACCATCTTCTGATTGCACATTCATTGTATGGTTTCCTCTTTTGGAGAGCAGCCCTTTTTTATTATTTCCTCTGCTCTCCTCTCTCATTCGTCTAGACTGCTGACCAAACAGTGTGCAGAATGCTAAAACCTTCAATGAACATTTACATAATACTAAGATTAGACTCTCCCTTCATGAAGGTTAGTCTGCTCTTCACACACAAAAATATCATCCTGCTACTTTTGTCACCCTAGAATTAATCAAAATAATTGTAATTTTAAAAATTGGGTTAGGGAGAACTACAAAACATTTAAACTGAAAAAGCAAAAGGATGAATGCAACATCAAATTAAAAAGTAAAACAAATTACAACATCATCCTTTTTACTTCATCACCTCAACCTCTGACTAAGATTTCACACTTGGTTTAATCAAAGACTGTTCTCTCATAAGTGTTTGCTTAGCCATAAACCTCACATTTTTACAATCTTCACATGATTTTTTTCCATAACAGTTCCTGGACATTTCAGCACATTGTATTTAATCCTTTAGCCACTGTGTGACACATAATTAGTCATTATTTTATTTCACTCAAAACTGACTGTATATACATTGTGAAAAAAGGCAATACTAAACTGTGAAGCACAAGCGGCTTTTAAATGGAAGTGAAATATTAGTAATAATCTAAGGCATAGAATAAGGATGACACCACCTGCGTGAAGTGATTGTGTGGTTTAAAGTTCTAATGAATCCTTACCAATTAAGGCCGATAAAGACTGAAGCTGCCATAATTAGCTAGAGATTAAAGATGAAATAGTAAGTATGGCTTAAAACGAATTCTACAAAATCAACAGTATTTATTCATTTTTTTCAGGGAGCTCAACATTGAATGAGTGAAAAAAAAGAGTAAAACATAGACACATCCTCACTTTGCTGATATCTCCAATGTAGTTCCTGATGAATGATTAACAAAAAAGGCAAATCAAAATGAAATATGTCCCAAAGAAACATTTCTTACTGTTATAAATGAAAATAGCTGTGCTGTTTATTATTTTTTGTGTAAACAGTGATTTTTATGTTTATATATTTATTTAGCTTTTCTTTTTTTTTTCTTCTTCTCAGTATTCTTTTATAGATACTAAGGTTTAACAGCATTTATTTGAAATAGAAATCTTTTGTAATGTTACAAAATGTCTTAACTGTCACTTTTGATCAATTTGATACACCCACGCTTATTAAAAGCATCCATTTCTTTAAAAAATAAAATATTCATCTTATTGATCCCAAACTTATGAATGATAACATATTATAACTGTACATGTGACAACAAACATTGTAAGTCTTCTCTTCAGTAACAAAATCAGAAAAATCAATTTAGGAGGGTGTAAATTAACTATTAAGTAACTATCTATTAATGTTAGATCACATTAAAAGTTCAATTATGCAACTCCGTTAATATAATAGTTTTGAAAGAGTAATGAAATTGGAATGTTGACCTCTTGCAACCACATGAAAAAAAAAAAGGACAATGACCAAAAAGTCTGAAGATTTCAATGAGTACTCCGAAATGTTGGACTATAGGGTTAACAAAAGAAAATAGATATGGAAGACAACTAGCTGTAATTTTCAGCTTGAAGGAAATTCGCACGCTATAAAATAGAATTGTGTGCCATGAGTCTTTGATTATAATGATGGCCATCACTTATTCCACCTTTACTTTGATCATACATTTGAGGGGCAACGCTGAGTTGCAAGCTTCTTTTAAACAAAGTGTACAAAAGTTGTGAATACCCAAAAGCTTCAGAGAAAACATCCCAGCAAAGAGATTCTACACACAACCTTTAAGCTGTCACTGGTGATTAAAGGATAGCTGAAAACATATGAACACGAACAAACCTAGGAAAGTTGGATGTAAACTAAGCACCTGCCTAATGAGAGAGAGGGGGAATATGACTAATGTGTGAGGTAACACAAAATAGGACACGAAAACACCAGTCTGGATTCTTCAGAGTGTCTAATTAAAAATCTCACTGGATGTGGGATATCTTCTGCTTTGTTGAACCAGTACAATAATACAAAATGGGTACAGATCGATTCCCAAGTCCTGTTATAACTCAATGCAAAGAGCTTGGCCATAAATGATCACAAACTTCAGATGCAACCAATAAACATAACGTAACATATATTAGAAATAACTAACATGATGGAAAGCCATGATTAATTCTAACCTTATTAAAATTTCCATCTAATGCCATTGATTTTCAGCAAAATTAAAGTGTCTCTGTTTCACTGCAGTCAAATATTAATGCATGACCTCCTGAGGTGAAAGTCACCTGAAGGTGCAAGACCAGAAGAAAAAAAGCATCGTACTCAGGCTAAGAGCTCATTAAAACATCATGTCAGATGTCACCATTAGCGCAGACGTCCTTTTGTGTCGCAAGACTGTGAGCACTGATATGCTCAGTTTTGAGGAAGAAAATCACCTTTCAATTCTCTTCCAATGACATTTGTATTATTTTTAATGGGATTTGTAAAGATTTAATGGACCGAACCTGTATATGAGCAGATAAACTGTTTTCAACATTGATAATAAGAAGAAATGTTTCTTGAGCCCCAAAATCAGCATATTAGAATGATTTCTAAGGATCATGAGACTCTGAAGACTCCAGTAACGGCTGCTGAAAATTCAGCTTTGTTATCACAGGAATAGATTGCATTTTAAAAGATATATTAAAGATAGAAAACAGTTATTTAAATTGTAATAATATTTTACAATATGAGTTTTTACTGTACTTTTTATTTTAAATAAATGCAGCCTTGTTAATCAAAAACAATCTTTTGAATGAAATAACATTCTTTTGAATCTGTTTTATATTTGAAAAAAAAAAAGGTTACAACAGCCACTATTTAAATTATTATATCTAATCAACATGATTATATCTTGTTAAAGCAGAGACTCTCCTTTTTACTCAGTGCATAGAAATGAAGGGGCAGATCATAAACTGATCATTAAAAAGAAAAAGAAAACTACATAAATTATTTGATTTAGATACTAGACACTATTATAAATCTGAAAAAAACCCATGACAGATGCTATATGTGAGTTGCAATAGCCCATGGAAACAGAGCTTGATTTTTAGATTGAGTTAGGATTTACAGTGTTTCACACTAGTTCCCACACTGCATGGCTGCCACCCACACTCCTCACTCTGCTGCCTGTCATTACCATAACCCTTTTTGCGACACCTCTTGCGCACATTGCTGACTGGCATATGGATCCCATGGTTACCGCATGTATTACATAGGCAGTATGATTAGTTGCCATGTTGAGCAGACACCCCTGATTGGTCTCTGAACAAGATGTAGCTGCCCTCATTGGTCAAAAAGCACTGCTAGAGTGATGTAAGCACTAATAAGCTTCTGTGGGTTTGTAGGGCCCTGTCACTGGTCGGAGGTGGTTCTGATGGAAGCTGCTGTTGTATAGAGGATGAATTTTTCATAGGTGTGAGACTCTAACAGGCCAGGACGCATCTTCAGACCTCAATTCCTCTCCCTTGGTTAACAGAAAGACACAAATAGGGAAAGATAGGGGGGGCGGGGGTGTCTGAAATGATGCGCTGAAACATTTATGAATGATTCAGAGTGGATCTAATTGGGAAGGGTACTGTCAAACACTCTAGCTACACACTTGCACACTTACCAAACATACAGCCATTGAAGCATAGTTGTAGAAGGACACAAAATCTTATATCTCCTTCATATAAGCACACACACGGGCACATAATAAAACACCCTGCAGCTACCTCTGTCTGAGAGCCTGGCCTTGCAGAGATTACTATGAATTTACTGTGTCCTATTTACCTCCAGAAACTGTGGTCACAATGTCTTAAAGAAGACGGTTCAATTTTTCATTTTCATTTTTTCATTTTCAAATTATACAACTCTAGAAAAAGAAATACATTAATCACTGAATTAAGGTGATAAAATTGATTGTACTATATGTGTGGCTTGTAAAATGTTGATTGTGTGTGTGATGTATGTGTGTGTGTGTGTTGGTATGAGCATGTATGAGTGTGTGTGTGTGTGTGTGTGTGTGTGTGTGTGAAAGTGTGACATACAGCCAAGTATGGTGACCCATACTCGGAATTCATTCTCTGCATTTAACCCATCCAAAGTGCACACACACACATCATGAACACACACCCAGAGCAGTGGGCAGCCATTTATGCTGTAGCGCCCGGGGAGCAGTTGGGGGTTCGGTTCCTTGCTCAAGGGCACCTCAGTCATGGTATTGGCAGCCCGAGACTCAAACCCACAACCTTAGGTTTAGGAGTCAAACTCTCTAACCATTAGGCCAAGACTTCCCATGCTATATATATATAGTGAACTATATACAGTATCAATATCACTTTTACTAATATTACTATTATTATTAAAAAACAGTTAAAATAAAATAGTTATATTGATTTTGAACTGCATTTTTTATCATTTTATAATGTTCCCTGAGTGTGATTTTATATATATTTAAAAAAAAAAAAAGAAGAAAGAAACAAAGAAAGAGTAATAGGCTATTTTCTATACTGTTTTAGAGCATCTGCAGAACGGTCTGTTTTTATAGGCGAGGTGCATTCAAGACTTGCAAGTAAACGGCCACTGCTATGATTGGCTAACAGTTTGCTTATTGAAACAACAGATGGACGCTGCTGTGACATACTCTGAAAACAACATGGGTCATTTGGGTTAAAAATGTATAAATACTCATTATCAAACGGTCTGGAACAGACAATGCAATAGTGGTAAACGCACATTTACTCACACTTACGTGTTGCGTCATTACAGTTGGATCCACTCTAGTCAGACTCAGCGCTGCATCATCGTTTACTTTCAGTCTCTCTGAAAAGCCTGTATCATATTGTTTTGTTTAAAAATTAATAAAACGTAAAGCAAACACACAGTGTTTCACTGATGTGATCTGGAGTTTTTTGCTAATTTTACCTTGTTTTACAGAACCCATTATAATAGGCGATTCTGTCTACACTGGATGCAGCACGGATTGACACAACAAATCTCTGACAGTTAACTGATGCCTTGCTTTATTTCTGACATGCAAGCATTGGCGCCTCTTCTGACCTGAAAGCGAAATGGATTCACGAGATGACGCAATAGTGCGCGTGTCCGATCTAGATATGTAAGCGTCACAAAAAAGGCAATTCTAAGACTTTTTTCACAACTTACTCTGCACAGTGTCTTGTAATCGTGTAATGTCATCTGTTTGGTTCTGTTGATGGAGTAATTCTGTGTTCACATCTCTCTAGTATTTCCTCTCTTCCTCCCACAAGCACGCAACAATGGGCGGAGCTAAACAGGCAATGATGTAGAAGTAGCCATTGATGATCTTCTGCGGCGGCGGAAAAAGTGGCACATTCCAAAACCAGTCATTTTCTGAGCTTGGTTTTTCATAAAAGCTGTTTTAAACTAACAAGAAAGTTTTTAGTTTTAAAGCTTACATGATGTTTTTTTTTTTATATATATATATAGTACATTGACCTGCTAGATGTCAAAACAACAAGGGACATTAAATTTCTCACTTCATAATAATAATAATAATAATAATAATAATAATAAAATAATTTTTAATAATATTAAAATTGGAATTAATTTTATTTTGGTGGAAACTGCAGGGAACTCCTAAAGCTTCTATTCTGTTGACAGGATCCAGCTTATAAGTGCTTGTTATTACAAGTTTGGAAATTAGCTGGTGCATGCTGTGTTCCCAAATGCACATTTATAAGTGACCTAAATCCAGAGCAGATACAGCTCATGTGGAGCAGCATTTACTGTATCTCTCTGAGACACTGAAAACACTGGCTCATGAGTTGCTTGCATGTGCCATGCTTCTCTCTAAAACATGCAGCGCACAATTAAATCAAAGCCTTTGCAATTTGACAATTTTACTAAACCATTCCACAATTTAGAGTTTATTTTTTTCTTTTCTTTTTTTTTTTATTAGCCACACAGCGCTATCCCGACGTATATCAATCAGATCTCTTTAACAGGTGGAACTTTCTCTAAAATGCAAACATAAACTGTGGTTAACTGATCAGAATATTTTCTGACATCATTTTGCATGTTCACAAACAGCTTATATGGAAAGCAGGAAGCTGTGGTAGTAGCAGATCAATCAAGTTTAATGTCATATTCAGCTTAATAAGAAGCTGTCAGTTTGTTGTACAAGAACATAGGTTATAGCTTAATTAATTTAGATGAAAATTCAAACAAGATTAGGTCTCACAGTCTGGCATGGTATAATTAACCATAATCAAACAATGTATGGAATAAAATTAGTACACATATTTTTTAATCTCTCACTATTCAGGGAAAAGGCACAACTTTATCTTTCTAAGAATGAGCGCACCCTCCCTTCAAAGGATTTCACAGGTCTCACCTCTGAATAAAGCACTCAGTACTGACCAAGCATCTTTTCAGAGCATGGTTTCAGGTTCATTTATAAAATACAAAGACCTTTCTAAGCTGAATTCATCATTGCTCACAATTCAAAAAAAGTTCACCAAATACATGAAAGAAAGCAGCATGCTGTTTACCCTCCTGGGACTTAATATTTTTTCCAGCCTTTTTAATTTTTTTGGTTTTGGAATTTCTGCTCAGACATTTTAAAGCCATAAAAAGGTATTGCTGTCAGAACAGCTAATAATTATAGCATGAAGTGCTAGAAAGTTGTAATATAATTCATGCTGCCTCTCCCTGACAGCGTTTTAGTTTAATAACTACCTATGGACAAGATAGATGCATGAAAATGGCTAGTGTTGATTGGTGAGTATCTATGAGGTCAAACGCAGGATGAATAGGTGGTAATGGAAATGAAGCACATGGAATAAATGGAAAACAGGCTGATACAGAAATGCAAATTTCCAGTTGTGTTGGGCATATCTTTCAAGAACTTAACAGGGTTGAGGGGAACAATACGGACAGTAAATGCAAATATCTTACCTAGTTTATTTGCATTATGTAGATGATGCTACATCACCAGAAGCAATGAGATGAAATTAAGCCTATGACTGCCATTTTAAAAATGTACAATATGTTGAGATGGACCTACTGTACAAATGCATGTCCAGGGTCAGGTACACATTTATAGCTTCCACAAGAAAAACTACAAAATTATGTCAACATAAGTTGTTATGTCAACATAAGCTGTCATGGATTACATTCTCACTTGCTCACCTGACCAGGTCAAACTTAATGCAGTGACACAAAGTGTTTTATGCCCAATGAATCTCTACATTTGGGCATATTCCCCCTGGCTGCCCACTGTGAATGCTGGGAGATTTATAGGCTGTGGTTCCCAGTAGAGAGTGGGACAGGAAGTGATGAATATCAGCAAAAACAGCACAGAGCCTTAAAATTTATCAAAACCCCGCAGTGCCCAAGAGCTTACACAAACAACTTCTGTAGTGTAGGAATTCTACATGAATAATGACATATAACAGCAAACGTATCACAAAAATAAGAAAGAAATAAACAAACTACCATTCAAAAGTTAGATGTAGGCAAATATATATATATATATATATATATATACCTATATCCTTGCCTCCTCCACTTACTGAACCAAACATGTATATGTCTTTGAAAAGTATCTTATGCTCAACAAGTCTTCACCTGCATTTGATGCAAATACTTACTGACCTCCACTTACTGAACCAAACATGTATAACCTGAATAATATAACATGAATTGAACTGAATTAAACTGAATTTAATCAAACTAATCTCTAACGGACCAAAAATTTGAAATAATACATACATTTTTAAAAAGTCAAATATACAAAATATGTTTATCTCACATCTAATTGAATCAAACTGAACCAAAATGAACTGAATCAAATAAAAAATAAAAAAAACAGATGTGAACTGAGAAACTAAGAACAGAGGAAAAGGGAGAGCAAACTAACAGATTAAACTAAGAGAAAGACAGAGAAAGACTGTGGGAGTGAGTTTAATTACCCACATCATAGTATGCACTGACCCTTCATAGAGGTCAGCTAACTTACTACTGAAACTCTATGGACTCAAAAATGGCCCACCAACATGCAAATAAGATCTTGCCTACTCTGTGCCACAATGCCATTTAGAGATGCCCTCATTTACACGCTGCACGCGACATCATTATGATTCCTCAGTCGCTGTGTTCTGGAAAGCAATGCACGCACGCAACTGAGGGCAGAAAATGTCAGTAGTGAAATTTTGTGAAATCTCATGTTTTCATTCTCGGTGTTGTGGGACTAAGCTGATCAGGGATGATTAGATGCCCTACTTACACTCCCTTGGCGCTGCACCAGAAAGACACTCTCCAAACAAGCCTGATGAAACTATATAGATTGGGAGGAAGGGAGGAAGAATGAGATAAATGAAAAAGAGTGGAAAAGGATGTTTGGCATTTGGCCAGCCGTGATGGCACATATCTGTGAGGAACACCATGATAACTGAGAGAGGGAACAGGAGCTAAGCCCCTTAGCCTAGATTTACATGACGTTCCGCAAGGCCCTTTGAACATGTGCCCACCTCCCTGGCACCATGATGTGCTCCGCTGATGAAGATAAGGCTGGAATTAGATAACAGTGATACCTATGATAAGTGTAAAACCAGAGACAGAGATGTCAGTAGCGAGGGCTTTAGGTAAGAAGCTAATCAAGCCAAAGTAGTGGTCACAGCATACTATAGCTTTGTGAAAAGAAAGGATGTAGAGACTTGCAACAACCAGCTGCATGTGCCGATCCCTTTCTGTAGCATTTGTTGAATCAGATTTCAGTCAAACAGACACTGTAAATAACATACATTAATTCTACTAAAAGAGGGTACTGATAACAGCTTTGTATTTTGTTTAAACGGCAACAGAGACAGATAGAACCTGCCATTCCTGTCATGCACGTGGTGAAGTCTTTTCTCTGGACACTTCTTTCGCATGCTACATCTGCTAATAACCAGCAGCTCCTGACCCATGACCTCTGCCCAGGCACTCATAATAGAACAGGACAGAGCGAGATTAAAGATCAAAGGCCAGGCAATGCAAAGGAGAAGTTGAGAGTAACAATGAAGCTGAGGCAGCCATTCTTGTTTTGGTGTCTAATCTATACTGCTCAGTAAAGACTATTCTGCTTGTGGTTGTATTAAAAACAGGCATTTATTTATTGTTCCCTGTGATTCTCTGTTTAAACATAGACAGACAGTGAAACAAGGCTACAGCACCATAAACTACAGCACTATAAACAGCCCCAGGAAAAGCAGCAGCATTTGCCTCATGAAAAATGCAGATATGTCAATTTAAAATAAACAAAACAAAACAAAAAATATATAATAAATAAATAAATAAATAAATAATGATAATCTATGCCTAGCTGTCTAGCAAATACAACTTTAAAATGTAATATAATAACATAATAATATATAATATAATAAAATAAATAAAAAATGAAATAAGCAGTAATATCACAATTACTCATGTTGCCTGACCTGTATGTAAACTCTGTGATGAAGATGCCAGTCATAAGCTTTTGTGGAATGATACAGAAACAAAACAAACATTATAGCGACTTCTTAAGTCACTTTTTATATGTCACCCTGCCACAATAACGTAATGTTTGTGAAATATCTTCAATCAGAGGCTTTATCAACATATACTGTACAATTAATCACATACCAATTTCTTTGTGTAACATTTTTAATAAATAGACAGCTATAGAAAAAATAAAATAACATAATCCAAAGGCAGCTGCAAGAACATACAGGTACATTAATGCCTGCTAAAATGATTGTGAAAATTCTCTCTTTTTTTAAAGCATAAAACCTGGAAAGCGGAAGCCAAAAACATTGAGTAGGTTTTTGTTCTTTCTTTTGCGATTCCCCTACTCTGATGAGAGGAATACTGTACATCGTTCAAGGATGACTAGAGACAAGAGCCTCGTCAGACATGTTTTCTTTTCTCTTTCATCCCTTGTCTCTTTGTCGCATTGTAAGTCAAGCATCACTTGCACACCGCAATGATTAACAATTATGGCCATTAGAGAGTTGCTAAGGTTTACAGTTAAAGGTCTAATCTAAAATTATGTAGTCAAACTATCAAATGTTTGTCAGTGGATGTATATCAGAAAGTCATTTGTTTCCATTTTATGTTGTGTTTTCACTGGATAGTGGAAGTGAAGTGCATGACAGAGCTGTAACACTACCACCGACAAGGACGAAATAGCATATTTCATGTAATAAACTGCAATAAGGGTAAAGAAGAGGATTCAGACTGAAATGACATAAGATAACTTCATGCAGAAGCTGTTTTCAGTGAAAATGAAGGAAAAAATCATAGTCAGAGATTATAAGGGGCCTGATGTGATCACAGAATTATGTTGACAACTGAGTTAACATCAGCTTTCTAGGGGGCTCAGATTAAACACAGGGTGGTCTGATTCTGGAGACAGCTACAATATGGTACAGTGGCCTAGAAAATAACACTTAATCCACACACACACACACACACACACACACACACACACACACACACACACACACACACACACACACACACACACACACACACACACACAAACTGTATCAGTGTGATAAAATGAGACAAAATATTAAACCAATTAAAATTGTTAAAAAGGTGTTGAGGGTTTGTTTCTAGAAATACATGATATAGCAAAATTGTCCAGTTATCTTAATAACAGTCTTCATTGATGCTGCTTTGTTGTGTTGTGTTACTTACTACAGTGTCTTTATGCAAAATGTCTTTAGCCAATCAATTTGTCGAGACTACAGATTTCTTAAGAAGATTTTCAATTAGCAATACACAAAATATTATTTTTATTCTTGTATAAGGCTTAATTTTCAAAGCATCACACATTCAAATAATTAATGCATACTGCAGTAAACAATCAACAATTTATTTTATGCATGCTGAGAACTTGCAAATAGAATGAACTAGAATAGAATAGAATAATTAACATGTAATTCAAATTACATTTTATTTGTGATATTTATTTAATGACTTGCATATTAACTCCACATTGTTTATAAAATAATTAATGTTACAATGTTATTAAAAATGTTCAATGAAAGTTATAATAAAACGTAGAGTTAGGGAATCTAGCTGTTGGAGTCCCTGAATCTGTAAAGATGAATGCAAATGACATTCATATATTTTAAAAAGGGCTCAAATTTCCAAATATTGCACATTTATACCTAAAGTATTAAATCATAACAAACCTGAACTCACACCTGCTGCACCATTACTAATTAACGTCGATTGTTTATTTTCCCCAGATCTTGTCAGCTTGTGACTGACTAATTTATGCTAATGTGTTTCTATACTTGACAGCATGGGATGATACCGCCTCCCTGGAGGGATAAAAATGTGTGTGTGTGTGTGTGTGTGTTTGTGTGTGTGTGTGTGTGTGTGTGTGTGTGTGTGTGTGTGTTTGTGTGTGTGTTTGTGTGTGTTGTACATGTTTTGCCACTTTTGTTAACATGAGAGATGATGTTGCTCATCATACAAGGCTGCCAACAAATCCCTCTCTTTTTACTACAGGCTAACCCAAACCAGGAGCATTTAAACTGTAGAGCGATTACGCTGGGAAGATTTAAGACGTCAACTATTATATCTGACTGAAAGAGCTGCAATGAAAGGGCATGGCATCATCAAGCAGTATGATACTGTGACAGCCCTGTCCCTGCTGAGAGACACAATCTCAGAGAAGCACCACAGTCATTGTGGGGCGTGTGAGTGTCTATGTCTCCATATATGAAAATGGCCTTGTATGGTTTTGTATCACACAGTTTACACACAGTTATATGCAGCTTTGCTCTGAACATGAAAGCATGATTTGGACATGAGAGAGTTGTTGCCATTCACTGTTTTTCTATGCAATTTAATGAACCCCTGCCACATGACTGACAGACTAGAGAGGAAGTGGGAGGCCGGGGATGGATTTCAAATAGACTTGTCGGGAAGTCATAAATGAACAAAGATCTTCATTATAAGCACTACATTGCAATATAATATGATAATATATTAAGGCTTGTTTTTATAGAAATAATAATAATTAAAAAAAAAGGTTTATGCTTAAAGCAAGAATATACTACTTGTCAATGAATCTCTAATCATCTTGAACAGCAGGTTATCAAAAAAAGTTTTTTTTTATTTTTATTTATTACTATTGGAGAATCTCAAATGATCAAGGAAAACCTCATCCTATTATCCTTTTGAAATAATATGTATATTATGCTACTATAAGATGTGCTGTTGATTTGCAAGGCCATTCAATCAAACCAAACGTGTATGAAACATGAGTAATGATGATTGATTTTGACATTCACCATTACAAGGCTCCAGTAAAGGTAGCTTCTCATGTGTCATTTATCTTTTTTATCTTCTCAAACACACACACACACACATACACACACAGCCCAGGGCTCTGAACACTGCAGCTACTCAAAGCACTTATCAGCTCATCTAATGAACTTATTGCTCCCATTCAGTGTGGTTTTCATGAGATGGGTTTCACTCTCTACACGTATACACAAACGCACATGGACATTTTGCATGCTCACTGTCTGTCTGGCAAAGAGACTAATGCATTAATTAATCCTTCTTAAGTGTCAGCCAGAAGCTGGTATGCCTTGACAGCCACCAGAGGGCATTTTTCTGGATTTTTGTTTGTTTTGTCTTGTACTTCATCACCCTTTGTTCTCTCAATATGATTTCATTGTTTCCAGATGTGTGATTAGTCTTGTTAGCTCCTCTATATATATATACCCTGTGTGTCTTTTGTTGCTCAATGGCATACAGCTGTTGGCAGTAAAACAATCATGAGTGCAAGGGGTGATGGGAAGTGAAGTCCAAAACAAACCAACAGTGAACAAAAGAGTGCCCTCTGGTGGGTATCCAAGGCACACCAGCTGATGAATGTGACAATAAGTGTTTGCTTATGTATACACAAAACGTTACACAACATGCCACTAGTCTCTCTCTCTCTCTCTCTCTCTCTCTCTCTTTAACTAACAGCAGCCATCTGTATAGATATTATCGCCAACAATTCACAAAGAAATTTTTTTTAACCTATCTTTCCACTCCACATTCCCATCTGCCACCCCACGAAGGACACCTGTGGCCATAGAGAGCATGATAAACAGACAATGCCCTTCACTGACAGCACTCACACATAGATGTGCCTTCAAACTCGTTACATTCAGATTTATTAGTTCTAAACAGGGTGATTTTGTTGCCTTTTTTAAAACTCATTTAATGATTATGTAACAAGCCAAAATGTCAGGCTGATATGGTATTATGCAAATCACCAGTTGTTTTGGCCTCATTCATATTTATAACATCTCCTCTGCTTCAGCTAATCACAGGCTTGGATAAAGGTCAGGGGGAGGGGTCACCAAACAGCTGGTGATTGGGGTGGCCGTCCAAAACAAATACAGATATCCACACGCAGCCAAAGCGGTAAAAGGTGGGTGGCTGTGCTGCTGGTTAAAATATATAGATTACACAACAGGTAGCGCTAGACTATTCAGTGGAAACCCTGCAGAAAATGCCTTTGGAGGAGTTCAGAGAAAGCACTGCCCATTTGATTCTGTCAGCATTAAGGCTGGAGCCTGCTTATTCCTCCATTTCCTGCTCTGCCCTGGTATCGCATTTCACCACCATTACCGGCAAAGGCCGGCCATCTGAGAGATCTGTCGTCCTCTTCCACCATCCATCACTCCATGGCCCCTGGTTGTACTCTCCATCACAACAAAAACAAACACACACACATAGGCAGACTAACCAAGCAACCTGCAAAAGGCAAGGCCGGCTGAGGCAAGTCTAAAATATCTGACAAACACAAACAACTTTCTACAAGCTGCTTAAAGCTGTCTATCCATGACTGTCTAGTATATTGTGACAGACAGGTTCATCTCTCCATTTGAGGCCATATGAACGGTTGTTGCCCCAGCAGAGATACATTCGACGGCGTTTAGCCGAGTATCTCGTCGCAAAAGGATTACTGTCCATCAAGATGTGTGGGGAAGTATGGTAAAGCTTAAAAATATTTATAAAACACCCCAGAAGATAGTACAGTTTGAAGTGTCACTAAAATGTACTACATTAAAGCACATACAGACCAAAGACTCATGTTTGATGTCGTAGAAGTAGTAAGATAATGTGTTTTCATCTTATAATGCTTTGCGCGCACAAGATGCTGCACCCAAACATCCTGCTGAGATCAAAGGTACATATGTGATGGACACATCATACACACACAGTGGACTTTGAAGATGGTTATGCAAGACAAATGTTGCACACTCTTTATTGTCTATACATGTTTCATCAGATGGTGAAAAGAAATGTGCATTAATGTGTTTCAATGCACTGCGCACACACTTTTCTAACTCCTGGGGCCCAACAACTGGCAGCATACAGGGCAGTATATCACCCTTTCAGTAACCCCAAAATAATTTGATTCAGGTATCTGAGCACTGCGCCTCCGTCTGAGTGCGTGCCTCTCCTTAAAGGTTAATAATTGTTTCGAACTGGACGCCTGAGGGTTTCTAACACTAATGAGGGTGAGAAGTTACCAAAAGTTAGGCCAAAGAAAGATGGAAAATCATAAATCAGTCCTTGTAGAGAGACAAAAGCTGTAGTTTTACAACAACACAAGTAGAAAGCAGCTACTGTATTTTTACCTGTTAAATGGCATGTTGTTTTTTTTTTTTTTTTTTTTTTTTTTTTAGAAAAAGTTATACTTTTACTCAGCAAGGATGGATTAATTTGATCCAAAGTGACAGTGAAGACTAGGGCTGTCAATCACTTAATTTTTTTAATCTAATTAATTACACGATGTGGTGATTAATTAATCTAATTAATTGCATATTAATTGCACATCAAATTTGGCTGAGAAATTACCCACAAAGGATCATTTAAAGCAATTATTGTGTTACATAAGAAAAGCATGAAAAAGATATTGCAAAAAGTAGCTTCCATTTTTTTGGGGGGTGAACTATTCCTTTAATTAGTTTTTTTTTCACATTTTTAGTATTATGTAAATATGAATTTTTTTTTTTTTTTTTAATGAAATGATACTCCAAATAAGAAACTAAAACTGCCAGTAGGTGGGAGTAAATGTCGTAATAAATAATTCATTCATTCATTCATTTATTCGTTTGATTCATTTGATTCGTTTAAACCCCTATTTCATTCAGGAATTAAGTAAATGACTCTCTTTATGGATGGGCCATTGAATCATTGGTTCACAGGATTCATTTAAAACATGGATTCATTCAGAAATTGTGTGTTGCTGTGGACAATGTGTCTAAAATACATACCAAAAAAGTTCTTATTTATTGAACTGTTGTAGAAAATTAATATCACATTTGAACTTGTGCTTTTTAGGACAAAAACAGCATATTATGGCTGTTTTTTTTTTGTTTGTTTGTTTGTTTTTTTGAGTAATTAATAGTTTAATGACTTAAATCGATGGCCTAGTAAATAAATTTTCTATACATGAAAGAATTATGAAGAAAAAAAAATGTTTTTTTTTTTGTTTTGTTTGTTTGTTTGTTTGTTTGTTTGTGTTTTCTCAGTTACAATAATGATTAGGATTAGAAATTAGGTTAAGGATGATGATCCATGGTTATGCATGGATAATTCATATCTCACCCCATGAATTTTCCATATTTTGATGAATTCTTATTGGACCATGTTAAACTACACAAAGCAAAACACAAAGATGTAATGCTCTTACAAAGGAAAACTTTAGTAAACTGAAATTTTATTTAGTAAATAAGTTGTCATATCAATAAGATAAGTAAGTAAATAAATTACATAAATCAATTCTTCAGTTTTAAAAGGATAGTTCACCCCAAAAGGATGGTTATTATTAGCTCACCCAAATGTCACTCCATAATATTTAAGGAAAGTCACACAAGTTTGAAGAATGTTTTTTGCCCATACAATGATCAGTCACTAGGATTTAAAACAACATCGCCCCACTGACTTTCTAAAGGAAAGTCATACAGGTTTGGAATGACATAAGGGTGATTAAATAATGACGGTTTTAATTTTCTAGGTGTTCTAACCCTTTACAGAACATTTGTTGAGGTATTAAAATAACACTGGGACTCTTAGCCCCCAAACAGAATGTGGTTTAAGAAATGCATTATAGAATTGATAAGATAAAGGAGAAGTAGTGAAAGAGATATTTCAAAATCTGGGTCTTGTCTCAGAATGAGAAATTGAGTGAGACAGCATCTATCTTCAGTCGGGTGGGTGCTGGATCTCATCAGATGTCTGCACATTGGCATGTGCCATAGGAGCTCACTGCGCAGCTTGCTGGAATTTGTCTCCATAAATAAAAGATTATGCCTCTAATCTGTAATAACTCTCTCTTCATATTTATTTCTATCGCTCCCTCTCTCGCTTCAGCAAAATGTCCCAGGTCTCCTCGCTGTCACTGAGATAGATACCAGACACATAAATGCTACTTTTCTGAGAGGGCCACAACTTTTTATTTCAGTCAGTGAATACACCACTGATCCAACTGCCAATGATGAACTGAACTGCTTTCCTGTGGAGAAAGAGTGCAAAAGACAACTCTTCCAAGACTTTGAGATGACAGGACTCAAAGCATGAATGGTGAGCTTTAAAACATTTTCTTTTACAAGTGAACTATTCGCTGTCTTGCTGTGGCACCCCATAGTTTAAAACGCTTCCTTTCCCTGTAGAACATGTTTCCCATATCGTTTGGCATATTCAGTAACGATGAACGACTGGAAATGCATAAGGAGTTTTTCCCCTCATTGTTTATATATATATATATATATATATATATATATATATATATATATATATATATATATATATATATATTATATATATATTAGTAGTAGTGGTAGTTTTTATTATTATTATTATGTTGATTTTTTTGGATTGGCAAATGCAAATGGAAAATAATCAGACACTGTGTTATTTTACCCCATTCTCTCTACATGACAGTTACTATGGTCTTATCTAAACTTTGATCGTTCGCACAGACTTTAGTTCTCTGCACTGAATCTTGACTTGTCTGTCTGTCACACCTTCCACTCACTCTCTCAATTACTCATTTAACACAAAGCCAAACACAGTCACTTCGATCTACTCTGTCACTCAGGAAATGACAGCTAGTCAGATGCAAATGAACGTCTCTGAACTAGTGTCTCTCTCAGTGTTCCTCGGCTACTGTCAATCATCTCTTCCACAATGCCCCCATTTTGTGTCAGAGCTGAGAAATCCTGTCCAAGTAGGTGGACAGGCTTACTTTGTGCTAATGTAGTGAGACAGTGGGATCTTGTTTTATGGTTTTATAATATGGTATTACTGTTTGGCTGATGATCCCTAAAGTATTCCACTAAAGAAATTGGAAAGGGTCAGTTAAAGTGAGCTCATGGCCCTGAGAACATTTTCCAGTCATTGGCAATTTCTTCAGTTTCTTCAATTATTTTCAGGCCAACATGGAATCTTTGCACACATAATCCAGAAACTCAAATTATGTTGAATATCTAATCATCTTTAAAACCAGATACAGTTATGAACCTAATGAGTTGTTAGAGAATATATCTCAAATAGTTTTTTTTTCTTATCTCAATGGCAGATTTTTTTTTTTTTTTTTTTTTTTTTTTTCTAGTCTAAACTCAAATAAAATCTAAAATAAAAAAAAAAAAAAAAAAAAATCATCTATTATTATAATAATAATTATAAAAAAATTATTATTATTATTATAAGAATGTCAAATATATATATATATATATATATATATACTGTATATAAACATCAGACTGCATCTGTAATAATAGGGTAAATACAGATAAAGTGGCACACTTGCTAATTTATAAAGGTACTAAGCCATGCAATGTGTGCAATCACATTTAAAAAATAAATAAACAAATAAAATGTATATATATATCTTTTGTACATTTTAGTGTTTCCTATACATTGATTTATTTGTGGTATTTGAATTTGTTGGATAAAGATGAGCACTGCAGGCACGAGTGTTTTTAAATGAAAGTATCTTTGAAAGGAATTGACTGTATTTAGAAAAGATTTGATGTCATTTTAATTTAATCTTTTCTTTAATGACCAATAAAGTAGTGTTTAGTGCTTTGATTACAGCCATTACCGGGGAAACCGCCATTTCTGCCACTCCAAAAGCGCCTCCTGTATATATATATATATATATATATATATATATATATATATATATATATATATTATATATATATATATATAATCTACACCGGAAAAAATAATTGAATAATTTTTATTGATATTATAATGCTTTTAACAATAAGAGCCTGGTCCGCCAAAAAAAATTAAATAAAGTACATACAAAAATATTTTAAAAACTAAATCAAAGATCTGAGATTTATTTTATTTTATATATTTTTTATTTAAAAAAATTTTTGTTTATTTCTATCTCCCTCTGCATAAGGAATCAGCATTTGTTTGGTTTAGAGCAGACACTTCCAATTTAAAACCTAACTGACATTTTAAAATGATGTACATTAAATCGTACATTATGCATATTAGATCTCATCACCACAGCAGTCATGCATGATTCTGACTCACATCAGTATGTGCGAAGTCAGAGGCTCAGTGGAAAACCATCAGTAACATTTGATAAGTGACTGAAACGGGAGAGTGGCAGCACTAGAACTGATGTGTTCAGCCCTGCAGATGCCAGCCAGATCTGATCGGGAAGACGACCCATATGGTTTCTAACGGTCCGCATCCGTGCTGACCGCTCCCTCGAACGCACTCAGACACTCACCGTGGGAGCGCTGACCACACAGCCGTGCAAAACGCTCGCTCCATTTACGCCATTCATCAACCTCGGTATGACATCAAAATGTGTGCGTGTTTGTGGGGGAATATGTGACCCCTGTTTAATCTGCCATCTGAGCTGAAAGTGTGCTGGCTGGATGCTGTCACGGTGTGTGAAGCCATGTCCTGAGGTGCAGTGTCCCTGTGACAGATCTGCCTCGATAACCATAAGAGGATAAGAAGGTGAAAGAGAAAAAGTGAGGGAGAAAGAACTAAATGAAGAGCACATGAAGCACATTAGCCACCAACCAGCATTTTGGAAGAGACATAGAATGGGAGAGAGCGAGGGTAAACAAAAAGACATTGCTCTAAGCAGACTAAATGAGTTCAGGCATAAGGGATCATGTCATGGCTGTGGGATTTTTCCCTCAGGGCTATGAGAAAGACTTCCCGTGCTGCAGCTGCACCATTCAACCAGCTCTGATACACGCACAGACTTTATCTTTGTTTAGTCAAACTAGAGTGGGAGAATCTAAATCTGTACTTTGACAGATTTAGTCAAATTACATCTGTCAAACTAGTGTGGGAGAGTAAATCATGTATAGCAGGCACTGAGGTATTCCACATAAGAATGGTGACACCATTGCTTCATTGAAAAAGAGGAAATCTGCACAACTCAAAATATAGCTGGTAAGAAAACATCTAAAACAATTTCACAGTGGTACTCTACCAAATTCAGGGATGACATTGAATTATAATTAAACTGTTTATGACATCCAGTGCACTCACACAGGACAGGGCTCTGCGGCTCCTCAAAACAAGCCCAGGAACAAAGTAAAGTGCTGTGCATGAGCAATCAGACCTGTGACACTAATACTGATCCTAGCCAAAGTGCTGAGTGTCAAAAGTCTCACAGACAATCACACATGAATCAATATCTCATAACAGACTTAGGTAGTGTGATGCACTCTTTTATCCCTTGGGTAGCACGGAAAGGGGACAACACAGACCAGCCACAAACATACACAGCAAATGACTTAGAATGCAGTTAGATGCCTCTAAAATTAAAGGTATGAGGGTAAAATAATGCTACTGTATAGTTTTTGGCTTATTTTGTCTTAAATTTCCATTTTGTCTCATGTATTTACAATAATAGCTTAGTGTTTTTTTAAAAAAAAAAAAAACATTAATCACAAAGCATTATTTGACTTATGCTATTCTAATTGCAGCATAAATGCATTCATGACACCCAATCTGTGTAAATATACCTAAATACCACTTCAGATGTTATGGCCACATCATAGCCTTAAATGTTTATACTGATAAATTCTGTCTTGAATCAAAGGTTTCTAGAGATACTTTTTTTGTAATGTCTAATTAGTGCTTTTCTCATTTAACACAATAAAGACTATCTTTTGGGGGTTATTTCTCAAACCAAATTGATGTGCGATTAATTGATTCTAAATTAATTTGATTTAAAATTTGTATTGCTTGACAGCCCTAATATATTTACTTCCATGTCTTCTTGATTTAAATGAACAGTATTACTATAAAAATGACACTACTATGGTTGAGAGGTAGGTAAACATCTTCCTACAGGGTTCTTTCCTATTGGCCGAGATATCTCAGTAGCCTTTAAGCTGCAACAATAATAAGCATGATTCACAGTGGGGCTGTGTTCCTTTATGCTGGGTTGTATTTTTGAGCTGAGAGAAAACTTTATCCATGATTTCTGATAGGCTGAGCTTCAATAGAATAGTTTGCTGAGGGTTATGGTCCTCATTTGTCATGCTGGTCAGCTCTATTTAAAGTAACAATGTGGTATTAGGCTGAAAAGCCTGAACACCATCAAGTGATCAAGGCAACCCTCCAAAGCAACTTGATATTTGTTTGTCCACAGATATTAAAGGGTTTAAAGTAGGCCTGCAAAAGCACAGGACAGCGTGAGACAAAAGAGAAGAAATAAAAGGGAAGCAGGAGAAAAAAAAAGCAATGGACTGAGCAAAGGACATCATACATAATTAACACAACACTGAAAAAAAATATAAAAATAAAATATTAATCCAAATTTAAGATGGAATTACTTGACAAGCAGAATACTGACAGATAACTTGTTTTCAAAGCATGCATAGTATTAGTTGTGATGAGTGGGGCGGGTCTGAGAGCCGTGGGAATGGAGCGAGGCAGTTGGAGTAATTGAAAATGAGTGAAAATTTAAATAACAACTTTAATAATAAAATAAACACAAAATAGCGCGACAGCCCCTCTCGAACGACTGCCGCACACAAACAGAACCAAAACACAAAATAAAATCCAGGCCTGGTCCTCTCTCGTTCTTCACTGTCATTACTCCTCCTCTTATCCTTCCGGGGCTCCTCCGTGGGACTTGAGACCGGTGAGTGGTGCAGGTGTCGCTCATTATCATGTACTCCACCGGCCTCTCTCCACTCCCATGGCTCTCGGCCCCGCCCCACTCGTCACATTAGTATTTTAAACTGATTAAGATGATGAGTACAGAAAAGAGTAAGTAATGTTGCAATGTGAAGCATGTACCCAAAAAAATAGCATTAGTCTGTGTCAGAAAGCATCATTAAGACTTAATGCAGCTATTAGTTAATTGGGAGCTCTGTGAATTCAGTGTCATAAACAAGTATCTCTATCTTTGTAGAATCAATGGAAGATCTATTTCCAAACAGTGCTTATAATGATCCTCTATATGACTGATCTAAAAGCCCAATCCCTTTGACAGAAACTAAACCTGTGGTAATGAAGACAAAGCTTCCTCCTTTAACATTTGCCTCCAGCATAGCTGATGAACAGCTTATTGTTTTCTTATAAACATCCCATGCATCTTTTATCGTCAACGATTTAAGGCTTTCTCCTGTGAGGCGTATTTGTTACCCCTAGAATGTTGCGGTGGGGGGGGGGTATCCATAGGGAAAGAGAGAGTAAGTAATATTCAAGATTATTGCGCTACTTTGTGCAAAACTAAATGGAAAATATGGAAATTATTTGCATTTGAACCATATCCTGCCAGGCCTTCAAGAGTTTATAATCACTGTTATTTTCTAAAAGTCATCCCACATGCAAAAATGTCAGCTGGCAACAGTTCTGATGTTAATTTCAACCTAAAACTGAAAATAGACAAAAAAATTTAAACATAATGTGGTCAAATGCCTGTTAATGTCCTTCATTTCTATAAAATCTAGAACACTCAATCATTGGGAGAAATAAGGTTACTTACATTACAACCTAGAAAAAAAAGAAGACAATTCAACACAATTGATAGCAGTATGAAACTGCAACCACACAGCAGTTTCAACTTAAATGGTTTAATAAGTTAAATAATTTAAATTAAGGATTAAGGATTCAAGGTTCATTAACATCAAAATGCAATGACCAACTTGAACAGTTTACCCAAAAATGCTGTCATCATGTACTCATGTTCTACAGCATAAGGAGAGGTTGTAAAGAATAAAAAAATCATTTGAAAAACCTAAAATCTCACAAAGAAAACAAAAACATTCACAAAAGTCCAAAAACAAAATCAAAACACTAACAACATGAAATTAAAACTAATAGCAGGAAAACATCAACAACTTTCATTCCTTTTCACATAAATTATGATTACGGGGCAGATTAATGATTAACAAAGACTTTTGCATGGTCGCTTTTAGCACCACACAGTGGACATTTCTCTTTGAAAGTGCCATGAAACCAGCAAGAAGCAATGAAATATTATTGCTTTCATCGTCCTCTCCTCCACCTCTATTTATAAAATCCTGCACATTTCTCATCCCTTTCCCTGATAATTTTTCAGCACACCTTTGTCAATTATTCACATGCTCTTCTACATATTGAACATGTTTCTCTTTCTAAGCATTAATATTTAAGGCTTCATCCCTCCTTCAGGAGATCTAGAAAAGATAAATCAAAGTGGCATTTTTTTTTTAAATAGTCTCGGTGAAATTAAGCTCTAATGGCACTGGAAGGGAGTGCTTTTATGGCTTTCTATTAAAACAGGAAATAGACAGACGAGGCAAATAAATCACCTCATCTTACAACATGAATTCTGAAAGATTTTAGGTCATTTAACATTGGCAATGATTTAATGTCAGCATCGTCAAATGATTCCACTCTCATTTATATTTCAAGAGCAAACAGTTGTACAATGTAGTAAATACTCAATACAGTATGGTACTGTAGATGACATGAACTAATCCTCGCAATCAGCCTGATGTTACAAAACAAAGAAAGAATCAATGGTCATTAAATGGCAGCCAGCTGGAACCAGGAATTGTGTCAGCCAGTTTCAACCAAAGCTGTTTTCACTTAATGCTACAATTGATTCTGCAACATCATAATCGATCACATTGGGATATGGCTTTTATACGGTCAGTTCATTGCAAGGTTCCCCTAGCACCAACTGCAAATTTGCATTGAACTCTTAACTACCTTTGCTCATTGTATGAGCTACAGCACTAACTAACTAAGATCCATGGCAGCAGCACTGGAACTTCCAATTCATCAACCAAACACAACTAACATATGTCAAAAGAGAAAACAAAAGTACAGGCCACTCAATTCACCATAGCCAATCTTGTAGAATAATTTTCTATGAAAAAAAATGGCCTCTTCACCTGGACAGTTTACACTGAAAGATCTGTTTCTAGCAATACTATCAAATATGGTGAGCAGTAATGGGTTTTAAGACGAGCCACAGCTGTGAGCTCTCAAATGCATTTGGATCACTAATGGTTTAGTCATCTTTTTCTCTGTGTTATTGATAAAGGTAGGCAATTGTTGCTAGGGGACATAAATGATTAAAATATCCTCTGTCAGACAAATGTTATGGTAATGAATTATTGTAAAACCAATACGATAAGGACTTGTTCAAAGACTTATGACACCTTATGGAATTCATAGGTTCTTTTTTTATAACTTAGAGTTGGGGGTGTCTATAAACAAAGCCTCTTTGTGCTTTCTTTTTTGTTGTTGTTTAAAAAATGATTTACAAAAAAAATTATATTCCAGCTTTTTTCACAAAATGTAATTATGCAAACAAATTATACTATAACTACATTTATAAAAAACACTTAAGTTGCACAAGTGCTTTGATGCAAAACAGGACTCATTGGTCTGTAGTTTTCTTTCTGACTGATGCTTCTTACAATTTTGACAAAACCTCATCTATGTTTTTTATTTTTTTCTCCATTGTCACCCATGTTGTTGGTGGGCATCTGGGCAACCCTTTTTGAGCTCTGAAAACAGACACTAAA